>NC_087202.1:26013658-26028658 GCF_015104395.2 Macrobrachium nipponense | reverse complement strand
TGTTTGTTTCGGTTTTTGGTTCATATTTGAGATTTTTTTTTCCCCTTTCTTTTCCACGATAGATTTTGATGGATATCAAGAGGTGATTTTGAGTTCGCTGGATTATTTGGCAAAAATTGCTTTAAAGATGTATTGGAGGACTTTAGGCAATATTCGTTCGCAGACTTTCCTTTATCTCTGAGACAATTTTAATGTAGTCAAGAGGAAAGTCAGTCGTTCCTTCAGAGTCAGGACACAGTTGTTTTCCAGTAAACTCCCTTTTTTCTTGTTTGGATCAAGCATTGAGTTGATAATTTCAGCGGCCTTTTCGTAAAAGACCCACTTCTTAAGGGGTAGTAGTTGATTTAGTGGTTATGTTTTTACGCGCAATCAGTTTTTGAGAAGCCTTTGATAGAGTACTTCATACAATAATAATAATAATAATAATAATAATAATAATAATAATTTTCGCTCCATCTTCGGCTTATATCGATTAACATTATGATCCACTGTCAGCATGTAACGCTCTTCGTTTTTCTTTTTTCTTTTTTTCTCTTTTTTTCCTTGCTTCTTCTTCCGGTGTTTTGTGTGACGTCCTATGTTACTCGACGGTCAGGGGATCGTGTTACGTCTTTTGGATATTCGCGCGTCTCTTTGAGTCCTTGCGTTCATGTTGTGTGGCTGTGACTTAGGCATTGTGCTCATTTTAACCACCTATTTTAATTTATGCTGTTAATGTGCGTCTTGATCCGTGATTATTTCATATTCAGTGATTGTATTGTTTTGATCATTTACCAGTTATTTTTAGTATTTATATATCCATTACATTATTATTATTATTATTATTATTATTATTATTATTTATTCAGCAGAAAATGAACCCTATTCATATGGAACAAACCCACAGGGGCCATTGACTTGAAATTCAGTCTTCCAAAGAACATGGTGGTCATATGAAAGAAGTAATAGAAGGTTATAATACAGAGAGAAGAGATCAATAATTAGAAAAGGAAAAAAATAATAAACAATTCAATGAAGAAGCAGATAATAATGTAAGTAAATGACATTGGTCTTATAGTTTCGTATCCTACTGGTATATAGATCATAAAATTAGGCCCTTAAGTTTTTTGTTTTTTTATTTTTTTACTCTGAGACATATAGAGATTCTAGCCTTTAATAAAACAGTGTTACATTGTGACCAGAAGAATAACGGTAACGTTTATTTATTTAGGATCTCTCTGTTATTTTTAAACCAAAGCCAAGTTTGCACAAATTCGGACAACTCTTCCCCAGACTATGCGAACAGTAGCTACTGGGAAAATATTGTCGTTGCGGAAGAAATTGGCCTTAAAGAATAACAAGAAATCTCCCTTTAGAGGAGTTTTCTGTCCTTTCTTCCACGTGCATTTTTCCCCTCTACTTTCTCACCTTTCCCACAGGCTTTCGGTTATCAGCAAATTTAAAATAGAGGCGAAGTGCATGAATAGGAATAGAGCAAACGGAGTTAAATAACAGTCTTCTTGAATCCCTCTCTCTCTCTCTCTCTCTCTCTCTCTCTCTCTCTCTCTCTCTCTCTCTCTGCCATTCCCTGGACGTCTGTATAGCCGTCAGTGCCCATTTCCTCAGAGTATCCGTTATATCGCTTCCCTTTATGAACTTGAAGTTTTTATGCTATCATGTATTCCTGAGAGAGAGAGAGAGAGAGAGAGAGAGAGAGAGAGAGAGAGAGAGAGAGTCACGACGCCTCTTGGAAACAGACAAGGCAAGGATGTGCAACTACATGCTTTTTGATGTTTCAGGTGACTCAACCGTTAACCACCTGTTATTGCGATTCTTGTTTTAGTTGATGAGTTGACTTTAGAAGAAATTTCATGGAAAACAGTTACATTTGCTTACTTTTATTATTATTATTATTATTATTATTATTATTATTATTATTATTATTATTATTATTATTATTATTATTATATTGATGCCCTTTATTTCGCACGTCATTGGAAGCAATATTTAAGACAATAACTTTGATGAAGGTGATGATAATGACAATTATTATTATTTGCATCATCACTACCGGTTGTACGTGACTTCAACTTCAGAGAGATCTATTAAAATTTCAATAAAACTTAGGAAAAATACTCTAGATGATTTAATATAGACTTTAGAAAAATAAAAAATTATCGTTTCTGATATCATTATGGTTCTATAATTGGGCTATATTTTATTTTATTATTATTATGATTATTTTTATTTTTATTATATTATTATTATTATTATTTATTAGTTATTATTAATTATTAATTATTAGTTATTATTATTATTATTATTATAATGTATTGAGAAGATTTACCATATTCATATAGGGAAAGCCCACAGGGGTCATTGACTAGAAATTCAATCTTCCAAAGAATATTATATTCATTTGAAAGAGGTAACAGAAGGTGGAATACAGAAAGAAGAGATATGTTATTATAAAATTTTAAAAATTAACAAATTGATAAGTACCATCTGTAATTGACCTCCTAGTAACCAGATTGTATCATATTTAAATTGTGAGGATTATATCACATTCGTAGAATATAAGAATTTAAGGAGAAATAATTGTAGAAGCAAACATCAAAATCCAAATGTTTAAAAAACACGCGATTTGACGTTTGCAATGTCGATCAAAAATTTGGTCATTATTATGAATACCTTTACCATAAAACATTCAGGGTTTATAATCTGTCATGTCATATAGTATATATATATATATATATATATATATATATGTGTGTATGTATATATATATATATATATATATATATATATATATCATTATATGCTGTGTATTCCATGTATATAATTTTTAGAGAGTTTACCATATGCCAGTTAGTTGGTCATATTTGGATGATCATATTATTTCTGCGTGTATGAGATATATATATATATATATATATATATATATATATATATATATATATATATATATATATATATACATATATAGTTATATACATATATATATATATATATATATATAGATATATATATATATATATATATATCTATATATATATATATATATATACGCATTAAACTACAAATGTCCTTTAATATCTAATTCGCTCTACCTCGGAATTAATATATTTTTCATATATTAATTAACCGAAGGGGAATTTTTTAGTTGATAATAATTTCGTCGGGTCACGGGTGCGAACCTCGGAACCAAGAAATCAGGACGTACAGTGAAGCGCCCTACCCACACAGCTACTATCACGTGATAGCTGTGTGGGTAGAGCGCTTCACTGTATGTCCTGATTTCTTGGTTCCTAGGTCGGCGTCCGTGAGCCGACGAATTATTATCAAACTAAAAAATTTCCCTTTGGTTAATATATATAAAATATATTAATTCCAAGGTAGAGCGAATTAGATATTAAAGTTGCGTATATATGAATCACGGAGATGTGATAAGACTCAAACACACACACACACAAATATATATATATATATATATATATATATATATATATATATATATATATATATATATATATATATATATATATACTTCTGGCGTCTGCTCAAGTATTTGCATCGTTAACGTGACGAGTTTTGCCTCAGTTTATACTAAGACTAAAGCCAGTCTTTAAACTTTGAGACAATGGTTAGGTAAACGAAGGGACAGGGAGATTTGTCTGATTCTTCTCACAACAAACAAGGGATTTGGGCATCTGTTCATCCGTGGGACGCGAGATTTGTTCGCTTTTAAAAGATTTAAAATTTAATCCCAGCGTTTATATATATATAAATATATATATATATATATATATATATATATATATATATATATATAGATATATATATATATATATATGTGTGTGTGTGTGTGTGTGTGTGTGTGTGTGTGTGTGTGTGTGTGTGTGTGTATGTATGGAGAGATTCTCCTTCCATTACATTTTCTCCTTCGACATATATTTTGTAATACAAAATTATTGTCAATAGGATAGCTCTAATTCTTTTATTCTGTAATACTTTCATTATAATTTTGTTTCACAATGCAAAAAAAAGTTTCAATTTAAATAATTTCCATAAATTCGTTTTTTAATTTTTTTTAAATTCCCTGTCTGTTGTGTGTTTCAAAGGCCATCCGCTGCAGTTCATTTTTACCCATGAAAACTGACAATTTCCTTTTTGCCTCATTTAACTGTAATGATCTATTAACAAATTAAACATTTCAAATTAATTTTCCTTGTTTGTTTTGTTCATTTGATGTTTTCCCCTTTTTCGGGAAATATTTTCACTTTTTATTTTCTTTTGCTCAACATCTTGTGTCAGTTTTTGTATTTTTATTATTCTTGCCATTTCATGATTCAGTTTTTGCTTTCAGTGTTTCGTCCTTTCCGAGTGAATATCTAGCAGTTACTTTTAAGTGCGTAATTTCTCTCAAATTTCCCCTTATTTCTTTTATTTTCTCTCTCTCTCTCTCTCTCTCTCTCTCTCTCTCTCTCTCTCTCTCTCTCTCTTTCTGTACTTCTTCCTGTTCAGTACCTTTTGGAGTCTTGCTCATTTTCACGTGTCCTCTGCAGTGTGTAATAACAGGCTGTCTGGTGGGCGTGTCCTCCGTCTGATGGGTTGGACAATGGCAGCGACAAAAGGCACCCAGAGAGGGAGAGAGTGAGAGATAGGTGCACAATAGCTCTCTCTCTCTCTCTCTCTCTCTCTCTCTCTCTCTCTCTCTCTCTCTTTTCTTGATTTAATTTCAGTTACGCTGCTTGATGGTATTTAATCTCTCTCTCTCTCTCTCTCTCTCTCTCTCTCTCTCTCTCTCTCTCTCTCTCTTTTCATGATTTCATTTCAGTTACACTACTTGATGGAGTTTTAATTTCTCTCTCTCTCTCTCTCTCTTTTCTTGATTTGATTTCAGTTACGCTGCTTGATGGAGTTTTAAATTTCTCTCTCTCTCTCTCTCTCTCTCTCTATTTCAGATTTCATTTCAGTTACACTGCTTTTGAAAATGGGAGTTTTTTTTAATCTCTCTCTCTCTCTCTCTCTCTCTCTCTCTCTCTCTTTTCTTGATTTCATTTCAGTTACGCTGCTTGATGGAGTTTTAATCTCTCTCTCTCTCTCTCTCTCTCTCTCTCTCTCTCTCTCTCTCTCTCTCTCTTTTCATGATTTCATTTCAGTTACGCTGCTTGATGGTGTTTTAATCTCTCTCTCTCCCTTTTCTTGATTTAATTTCAGTTACATTGCTTGATGGAGTTTTAATCTCTCTCTCTCTCTCTCTCTCTCTCTCTCTCTCTCTCTCTCTCTCTCTCTCTCTCTCTCTCTCTCTCTCTCTCATCTATGAAATCAGCAACAGTCCTAACCAAAAAGATAACAAAAAGCATTCATAGATATATTAGAAGGATATAATCCTTCAAACTGGAACAAATCTAATGAGAAAACATCTTGATAATTAATTGAAGAAGGTTTCCAAATAAAATCCAAGTGGTCAAGAGACTCATAAAGAAAATATCATAAACCAACATATTCCGACAAAGAAATGAATAAGGTGAATCTTGTGAATATACTAATTGATGCATTAGGAAAAAGAATGCCAAAATGCATGCAAACTGTGTAAGGTTTGGTATAGCATAGTCAATCCCACACAACCTAATCAGAAATGTGCTGCATGCAACATTCCGACCCATCCACAGTGTTGCTGGAGGTAATACAAGATTTGAGAAAAGATACAAGAATTTTTTGTTCAACATGTCTATCATGGATAGACAATGTTATTAAACAAGATTGAATGTACAAATAGTTGAGGATGAAAGAAAGAAGAAGGAAGAGGAGAAGAAGAAGAAGAAAAAGAAGAAGAGGAAAACGGAAGAAAAGTAAACAAAAATGAAATGACAGAAACAAATAAGGAAAACAAAGAACAAGATAAAAGTATGGATGCAGAGATACTCATTGATACTACATATGAGGCAATAAAGCAGCATACCTACGAAGAAATAAATTACGATATGACAACAGAAAAGCAAATCCCGAAGAGGCTCTACCCAGATCTATAACAATGACGGGAAAGAGGAAAAAATAGACAAGAAAAGACAAAATCTGCAACCTTTTGAAAAGAGGGAATTGCAGATTTGGAGAAAGATGTTACTACAAACATCCTAAGATATGTCAAAAACTATGAAATATATGGTAAATGTGCATACTTAGATGGATATGGGGATGATTGCAGAGATCTGCATCCAAAAATATGTTAAAACCTAAAAAGAAGGAAAAGGATGTAAGTTCGACAAAAAATGCAAATATATGCACCCTGTAGCCATGAATCATAATCAAATAAATAACCAACCAAGTAATAAAATCCAAAATAAGAAAGAAACAAAGAGAGAAAATCAAGAATATCAGGTAAAAGAGAAAAGCAAACCACCAATGAGATATGCAGAGGTGTCAGCAAAAATTTCAAAGCATCAGCTCCGAAATTCTACTCAAGAGATAATAACTGTATTTATTATGCAAGAGGATATTGCAGAAACGGAGAAAATTGCAGATTCAGACACAAAATTAATAATTATGATGAAGGAAGATCAAAATATTATGGAAAAGTTGGATTTTTTAATGTCAGAATTTCTGGAAATGAAAAAGAACAACATACCAGAACAGGAAAGAGACTATGGGAAAATCCTTATTACTATCAGTATTAAATGAAGGAGAAAACACGCAAACCATCATAGTGATGAATGCGCAGGTTTAGTTACGAGTAACTCAAAAAGAAAAATAGAGTACTTAGAAGAACTACCCAAAATGAAAAGAAAATAGATATAATGAATATAAGTGAAACCTGGTATTCCCAAAGAGACTGGGAATGATGATCAAATAAAAGGGTTCCAAACTTATAGATCAGATAGAAAAAATAGGAATCAAGGGGGAACCGCAATATATGGGAAAGACAAAAAAACAAGGAAAAATATATGGAGAAATATAGTAACTCAGAATGTGAACTAATAGCGGTAGAATTTGAATCTGAAAAATTGATGAACATAGTAATATATAGACCTCCTAATACTAAAGAGTTTGACTTAATAATTGAAAAATTGGATGATATATGTAGAAATCACAAGGACTGGACTATGACTCCTATCTGGGTGACTTCAACTTTCCTTCGTAGAAATGGAAAGAACGAATAGGAGATTGTGGTTGTACTTATACATATAAAAAGAGAGAAATAGTAGTGCAGAAGATAAGAGGCAATTTTGAAAAGCTATTAGATATGCTACTAGAACTACAACATTCAACAAATAAATCACCTGCCAACAAGAAAGGAAAATACTTTAGACCTAGTATTGTGAACGAGATGAATTATGTTAAAGAAATAATAGTTTATAATGCGAGTATTTCAGACCATAATGTCATAGAATTAACAGTTCATTTCCAAAGCAAGTGAAAATAGAGATAAGCAAGAAATGAAAAAGTGGGAAGGATATGGAAAATACAACTTCTACAGTAAAAATATAAAATGGTCAGAAATTAATGAAGAATTAAACAAAGATTGGGCATAACATTTTCGTAAGTGATGACATAAGGGTAAATACGGAGATATTATATAAAATATTGGAGATAATGTGGAAAAATATATACCGAAGAAGAAAGTAAACATCATTCATGCATACCAAGAGACAGAAGGATCTTGTTCCAGAAAATCAGAAAGTGGAAAAAGGTCTTGCAAAAGAAAAAAATGCATGGAAAGTTATAGAACTAAAAAGTAAGATAGAAAATGCAGAACAAAAGATTATACAATCAAAAGAAAATGAAAAAAAACGGGACTTGGAAGAAAAAACCCTATTAAATATCAAGCAAAACCCCAAACTATTATACTCATATGCGAAGAAGATGAATAAAAAGAAGAATAGAAATAGGCCCTCTGAGAATTGAAGGAGATTAACGAATGAAAAAAAGGAAATTTGCAACATACTGGCAGAACGATATAAGAGAGAATTCACCCCTAGAATAGATAATGAAGATAATGATATAGAAAGTAAGGGATGAAAATAGTGAATATTAGCTGACATAGTATTAATGAAGCTGATATTGTGCAGGCTATTAATGAAATTAAAAATGGAGCTGCTGCAGGGCCTGTGGAATTCCTGCTATTTTGTTAAAGAAAGTAGTTCATTCTATCGCAAAGCCACTTGCAATATTATTAAGACAAAGTGTAGATACAGGCAAGATATATGATGAGCACAAATTAGCATATATTACCCCTACCTTTCAAAAGTGGATCAAGACTAGAGGCAAGTAATTATAGGCCTGTGAGTCTAACATCACATTATTATGAAAGTGTATGAAAGGGTAATGAAGAAAAAATATTATTAAACATTTAATAAAAAAATAATTTGTTTATAAAGGACAACATGGTTTCGTACCCGGAAAAAGTACACAAACCCAAACTGTTAGTCCACCGTGAAAACATATTCAAAAATATGAAAAGCGGAAATGAAACAGATGTGGTTTATTTAGACTTTGCAAAAGCTTTTTGATAAAGTAGACCATAATATATTGGCGAAGAAAATTAGAAAACACAATATCGTGGATAAAGTAGGAGATGGTTAAAAGAATTTTTACACAACAGAAAACAGATAGTTATTGCAAACGACGAGAAATCGATGAAGCCAAGGTATATCCGGTGTGCCGCAAGGTACGGTGTTAGCTGCAATACTGTTTGTTATTATGATTGAAGACATAGACAATAATGTTAAGGATTCGGTAGTGAGTAGTTTCGCAGATGACACAAGAATAAGTAGAGAAATTACTTGTGATGAAGATAGGAACGCTCTACAAAGAGACCTTAACAAAGTATATGATTGGCAGAGGTAAATAGGATGGTATTTAACTCTGATAAATTGAATCAATAAATTATGGAGACAGAGAAAGAAAGCTATATGCATTATAAGGGACCTAATAATGAGACCATCACAAATAAGGAAGCAGTTAAAGACCTTGGTGTGATGATGAATAGGAACATGTTATGCAATGATCAAATAGCAACTCTGTTGGCAAAATGTAAAGCAAAATGGGAATGTTGTTACGGCACTTCAAAACAAGAAAAGCTGAACACATGATTATGCTTTATAAAACATATGTTCGTAGTCCACTTGAATATTGCAATATGATATGGTACCCACACTATCAAAAGGATATTGCCACAAATAGAGAGTGTACAAAGGTCCTTTACAGCTTAGAATAGAAGAAGTTAAGGACCTAGACTACGGGGAAGACTACAATTCTTAAAATTATATAGTCTAGAGGAAAGAAGAGAAACGCTACATGATAATTCAGCATGGAAAACAGATAGAAGGAATAGCAGAAAATATCATGGAACTAAAAATATCAGAAAGAGCAAGCAGAGGTAGATTAATAGTGCCCAAACTATACCAGAAAAATAAGGAAAGCACACAGGACATTAATCCACTACGCACCAGCATCGATAATGCAGCGTCTATTCAATGCGTTGCCCAGCTCATCTGAGGAATATATCAGGATGAGCGTAGATGTGTTTAAGAATAAGCTCGACAAATATCTAAACTGCATCCCAGACCATCCAAGATTGGAAGATGCATATACCGGAAGATGTACTAGCAAACTCTCTGGTAGACATTAGAGGTGCCTCACACTGAGGGACCTGGGGCAACCCGAACAAGATGTAAGGTCTGTAAGGTAAGGTAAGGTCTCTCTTTTTCTTGATTTAATTTCAGTTTTAACCAAATCTCTCTCTCTCTCTCTCTCTCTCTCTCTCTCTCTCTCTCTCTCTACACACACACAAAATAAACTTATCTTTGAATCTGTTAGTTTGTTAGTTCGTTCATATCCAGTAGTGCCCATGAGAGCAACATATTTTTATACTTTCTAATAAGGTAAACATAACATTCGTTTGACTTTTTTTTTTCTCTCAGGCGAAGTCGTTACACTTGTCAAGATACTGCTTCTCTCCTGTACTGTTTGTTCCAGGGTAAGTATTCTCTTAGTGCTTCTGTTTTCTATGATTTATATAGTGTTATTATATATATATATGTATATATATGATACTATATATATATATATATATATATATATATATATATATATATATATATAGACATATATATGTATATATATATGTGTGTATGTGCGCGTGTGTGCTTGTTTATTTTTGGTATTATGTGTGTGCCCTTATGCATTCTTTGCATTGCGTCCAAGGCATAACTCAACTCCAAGGTATATAAAGGTATAATTCACATCGCAGGTATAACTGCCACATATCGGATTTGTTTACTTCAGAAATTTAATGAGTTGCCAGAGCGTAATTACTGCTGTGTGCCCGAAATCACCCAGGGTTATGTTTGTAAGAGATGACTGTGTCATGCATAACCCACCAATTATATCGTGTATGACTTGCTATTATATATCAAAGGCCCAATTATGTCATAAGATCGTAAAGATTGTTATTGATGTTCAGCGAGAGAGAGAGAGAGAGAGAGAGAGAGAGAGAGAGAGAGAGAGAAGGGGGGGGGGAGAGAGAGAGAGGAGAGAAAGAGAGAAGGCAGATGGACGGTAAGAGTTGAGTTATGCAGGGGAGGTAGAGAGAAGGCTATAGGGAAAGAGGAAATCGCTGATGGGCATTAAAAATAAATGCGAACAGAGTTATGTGGAAATGCAGAAGAGAGAGAGAGAGAGAGAGAGAGAGAGAGAGAGAAATGGTCTTGACTGGAGGTCCAGCTGTTGAAAGAATTATACCGTATGATTTACTAGCCTTGCCTTCATGAGAACTATTAGTTTGCCCGTGTTACTATCATCATCAATCACGTGCTGCTATACGTTCCCTCTAGCTGCAGGCACTACTAGCGCTGAAGGCCACTAGCATTCTGAACCACCAGGACTGAATGAATTTATAGACAAATATATATGATAATCAAGTGTTATAACATGTTAGGAGCCATGACGGTGGCTGGTAATCATCTAAACTATAATCATGTGAACTTGATTTTGTAATATGTCCTGTGAACAATGACCCTCCGCTGACTTTCAAAGTTCACTTTCACTCGACAACAACAATTATACAACCTTCTCCGGCACCCAGATGGCTTGGCAGGCTTTGATATCCTTTCATTGCCTTTCATAGGCCCATTTTGGTGATGTAGCAATTGTGCTTGCATCATCTGCTCCACCAAGGCCTAACCATATTTATCTCCGTTTCTTTTAAGTGTTATTCCATGTACTCTTATAAAGTTCTTTGTTCAGACTGCAAATGGTGTTGCCTTTACAACATTTATGCAAAGATTTATTTTTTCTTGTATAATTTTCCTTTATATTTACATTTTCATGTCCCAAAAAATATTTGTTCCTTTCCCAAATCTGAACCTTATCAGTGTATTGGCCTCCAAATTTTCCATTTTTTATGGATGCATTTCCTGAGACTGCTAACATTCGCTGACGGTAGTTTTGTGGGCTCAAGTAGAGCCATGTAAGATTGTTGTTCACTTCGAAATGTCCTAAAAATTAGTTATGGAGATCCATATCGTATTTCTTCATTCGAAGACATACCCCCAGCTTTGCTGAGATTACGAAAAACTGAGAAACACTACAGTATCCGTTTTCGGAACTTTTCGGTAGCGTTTCTTTCGACACTTCCTGTGACGTTCGTTTTTCTCCAACCGCAACCCCCCCCCCCCATCCACTAGAGAGGGGGGCCGTAATCTTAATTTTTCTCTCTGGCTTCCGTTTGGTTAGATCTTTCACCCTTTTTATCATTTCACATCTGGCTCAGTGGGAAATGGGTAGCGGAAAGGACAGCGAAACGCATATATAATTTGTATTATGGAGAAGCTGTGTGTGTGTTTGTATATATATATGTGTGTGTGTGTGTTTGTGTAAATGTGAGCTTTTCTATCTGTCTGGATTGCCTAATATAAATTTCATGGTCACTGTGGCTTTAAGGATGCGAAATATATCAGCACTTGCTCATAGTGGTCCGTAGATGAAATCATTTGGAGGCTAATAAAAGACCTAGAGCTAACCTCTGAACCTGGAACACTTGGTTGCTGAAATAATGTCTTTATATTATAGTATAGTATATGTTATTTCATTATTCAGTAAGGCACCCATTCCTTGTGCCGTGGTTGTTTTAGCTAAGGGCAATGTTGGAAATAAGATACCAAGGCACTGTTAGAATCAACACATCAGAAATGAAAGTAACACACCTTCTAACAAATTCGTTCCTCGTTGTGAGACACCTGGACATCTTTTCTGTGACTCTCTCAGTGTAGCCTCCTACCCGGTTTCTTCTTCAAGATTGAAATTCTTTAATTCTAAGGAATGAAATCTTTGAATTTTTCAGCACCGGAATTGGGGTTGTGTTGGGTTGAGGGCCTTAGACAACAAAAACCGAGACGGTGGCTAAACAAAAGTTATGAAAGGAAAAATGACTGACATAGGACAGGAAAAATCAGCAAACGTAAGGACGGACAAAACAACTAAGTCTCTGACAGAAAAAAACTGGAACAGGTAAAGCAGCAAAATCCTGGAATATAATCCAGCATAAAAAAATGGAAAGAAACAAATATTATTTAAAGAATGAGTCGTCAATTTGGACTGAGCAAACAAATAAAACCAGACAGGGAACTACGAGCAAAGTAATGTGGGATTTAGGAAAACAACGAAACTAGTCACTGAAAGTATCCAGTCTTCGAAAGTTTGTTAATGTTTGAAGATAAGCAGTCCAACAGTCAGTATATTTTACCAGTAATTTTCAGATTTCTTTTAGCTTGTTCTGTTAGCTTGACATTCAGGCCATTTCATTTGTCAGTAAAAAAGTTCAGTCATTTGGGTTAAAAGTCCCATTTTTCACAATTATAAGTATGAATTGAAGTGCTAGTTTACTGCTGTAAAGACTATTTACAAAACTCGGGACAAAAAGTTGTGGCAAATTAGTCGATATTAAGTCCTTTGTGACGCTCATTCAAGATCAGCATCCGAAGGAGAGAACGTTGCCGCAATGTTCATTTGTACGAAGTTCCTTTCGAAATCATAGTCTTGTCCTTGGCCGAAAGAATTTTTTTTTTTGTTTTTTATTTACTACTTTTTTTTCAAATCTGTAACTAAGTTACATTTAAAGCCCGTTGACGTAATTCCTTGTTTTCATTATCTGGACCAAAATTTGATTTTCCTCCCCTTCCCACTCGGTAACATAAATTGTTTAAACAAGCCTCCAAATATTGTGAGCACTGTCAGGCAGAACGCCTGCATGTAGTTCCGTCTGAAGAACAAGTAATGGATTTAAATATCACGTTTAGGAATCTTAAAAATGGCTTTATAGTCCAAGTTCAGTGTTCTAGTGCTTTTATGATGAGTTGCGTTTTTCTTTCCTCGCAGTTGTGGATTTGAAAATTGCTTTAACCGGAGGGAGAGGAGTATTCAACGAATTTGTGTTGAAAAAATAGAATTTTTATATTATTCCGCTCCTTGCCTGAAAACAGGGATGAAAGTATTTGATTGTGGTTCAAAATCATTTTTTTATGTATGTTTTTTTTTTAATTTTAACTCAATATCAGTAATGAGGTGTGGCTGTGATGGAGAATCACTTATGAACTTTGCAGAATTCTTTTTTTCGAGACAATTATAATCAAGCAACCAGAAAGCCAGCGCAAGCTCTTTCAATCAGACCATAAATTTATACATGCATATGTCATCGGCTAATACGTCGTTATCATTCTCTCTCTCTCTCTCTCTCTCTCTCTCTCTCTCTCTCTCTTAAAAAAAACAGAGTGCAAGAACAGGTATTTCCTACTTTGTTTTTGAATTTACACACGCATATGTCATAAGCCCAAACAGCTCTCTCTCTCTCTCTCTCTCTCTCTCTCTCTCTCTCTCTCTCTCTCCTACCGAATCCCCGGATGGAAGTCTATCGTACGTTTATCTTGTTTGTTATTTTATTACAGACCATAAGGTCACGCTCTCGAAAATGAACAGCCTTCTAATTCTGTGTTCGGATTAGTAATTTACTTCCAGTGTTCTTATAATAATGACGGGTCCCCGGACGGGGGGGGGGGGGGGGGGGGGGAAGTCCCCCTCCCCACCTTCTCGCTCCGATGATGGTGCGTTTAACTTATGATATACTTGTTAATTGTACGTGGAAAATTGCAACAACTGCTTGTTGTATTTTGAGATGTGATATAATCGTTGACTTATTTCAAGGGTGAATCCTTCTTAGCGTGTTTGGCCTGTGTTTACGTGTTATGTTTTTTTTTTCTTCTTGTATTTTCGTTTTGTTGCGATTTCGTAAAGGGAGAGTGTATTCAAAATCGGGTCTTATTCAGAATTTTGAAAATTTCTTCACATTCAATCACAGGATATTTCGCATTATTCAAGAATATAAGAAATAGAGAGTTCTTTAAAAAATGGAGAGAGAGAGAGAGAGAGAGACCGCCGTGAGATGATGAGAGAGACCGAGAGAGAGAGAGAGAGAGAGAGAATGAAAGCGTTTACTGCGTCATGAAAAGAATTTTAGTCTTATAAGTTTTATATATGCATACATATATACATACATGCATACACAATGATATCGCAATTCCATCACGTAACGAGACGAGGACGCTGTATTGATATACACACGAGTATATAGATGGAATAATCCGTTCATATTGCGAGAGTTTTTTGTACAAGGTGCTTAGGTGTTTTGTGTGTATGTATGTATATATACGTAGATATATATATATAATATATATATATATATATATATATATATATACACGTATGATATTTTATATAGGTAATATACATATGGATGCATGTATATATATATATATATATATATTTGTGGCATATACATATACATGCATACACATATGTATACATATATATACTATACGTGTATATATAATATATATATAGATATATATATATATATTATAGATATATATACGTATATATACATAACATACACACAAACACCTAAGACCTGTACAAAAACTTTCTCGCAATATGAACGGATTATTCCATCTATATACTGTGTATATC
>NC_087202.1:25961158-26008658 GCF_015104395.2 Macrobrachium nipponense | reverse complement strand
TTATGTAACACGACTAATTGTTCCTTAACTGTACTCTCTTTTATTTATTTTTTTCATCCCTTTTTATTGATGTAATCTTTACAGTCTTTAATAATTATGTATTCGTTTTCTTATTCTTGCCGAACTTTCTCTTTCGCTTTATAACACCAGTGTGAATGAACTTGGTTTAAATTCCTGGAACTTTCTCGTATAAGTTACATTCCTCTTGAAATTTATGGGTTGTGGGTTTCAGGTGATAATAACTAAAGAACGTGATTTAAAAAAAATAACAGAATAATTTTATTATGGTTAAATTATAAATTTAAGTTATATTCTTAGCCATGATGGAGAACAAGTTACATATCAATTCCTTCAAGATACAGACGACACTAGTTATTCCCAGTGACTTTTACCATTAACCCCGACTCAATCTAAAATCAGGTGTAATAACAGTCTCATTAACCCCCTTCAGGTATTCCCTAACCTTTGCACCGAATTCTGTGAGGTTTCCATCACTGACGATGCCGCCCGCTAATTCCCGAGATGTATACTAGTATTGCACCAACCCCGGTTTTTTTTCCCATGCCCCCAAGTTAGGTTAGGTTAGTTCAGTTCTAAGAGGTCTTCTTTAAGAGACCTTCTGTAGGTAACTTGAGCGTGAGAAACATAATATCATTTTCAAGAAGATTGTTTGGTTAGTTTTTAAGATATGGCGTCCCGCTTTTTTGTGGGAAGGTCCCAGTGCTCGGTTAGGTTACAGTGTTGTTGTTTTTGGTCAAGCTGGCCATATGCCAGCACGGGCTCTTGCTCACAAAGCAGGCCGTAAGAACGGTTACATTTCGGGAATATGAACCCCGCCCCTATGCACTCCTCTGTGGAGCGATGATTGACACTCACACGCTGACTGAAATCATTTTTTTATTGTTTTTTTTTTTCTATATCCGTGTTTGAGTATTTAGTGTGTGTTTGGCTAGCTAAAATTCTTCAGACTGGTACCCACTGCTGAACGCTGGATCACTCCCCTAGGCGTAATTCTGAATTGCTTCCAGACTCTGCTACCTTCCTTCGTTTTCCGTATGCCTCTACTCTGGTTTCATCTTCTTACTCGGTTGGGCATTTAGGTTCTTTTCTATCCTCATCAAGGTAGAAGTAGTATATGATATCCGTAAATAAACAGCTGGCTGTCTCCTGGTTTAGCTTAACTATAAGTGAAAAAGCCGTCACCAACTAACCACAGATCTTGAATAGGAAGACTTTATTCACATAATTTCAACTAGCTTTGCCACGCCGTCTATATACCTCTCACACATAAACACACACACACAAACAAACACGCATACACACAAATACCTATACACAGATATACATATATTTAAACAATTTAAGAGAATATTTACTTTCGGCATCAAGTCCACTACATGAATATGGGCCCTTGAAATGTGGGACACGTGATACATGTGTGGCTTATCCCCTTTTGTAATGACCGACTGTCGCAGATGTTTGAAAATACAATGCGATGTCGTATTAGCCTAAATCAAGGTTAGGGGGAAAACAATGTAGGGAGAGGGGGAGGAGAGAGCAGAGAGAGAGAGAGAGAGAGAGAGAGAGAGAGAGAGAAACGTTCAGTGCAGTAACAGCCGAAGTAAACAGGATCATAAATATGAAAACAGACGGAGTTGAATATATTGCTTCCGCTCTTGCTCGCGGTCGTTTATTTATTTGGGGCGAATGAGCAGCTTATAGCCTGAAAGGAAGGCTATGACGTTGATAGCAATGACAACTTATTGTCAGACATCACGTGGCTTTTCTCTCTCTCTCTCTCTCTCTCTCTCTCTCTCTCTCTCAAACTAAATTTTCAATGGTAAGGGGTCATCCACCATCCAGCACGGCTCTCAGTTTCTTAGATGGCTGTATTTTATGCCTCTAATGACGACTAGAAACTTGATATATGTTTTCACTTCCTTTTCGTACAGGCATTGATCACTTTTTTCCCAGGTAATTTCGGAAACCATTTCCTCAGGTAGTTTGGTAACATGACGCCAGTTGCGTTGAGTGATGCACGTTTTAAAGGGTGGGTGTGTGTGTAGGTTAGAGAGAGAGGAGACGAGAGAGAAGAGAGAGAGAGAGAGAGAGAGAGAGAGAGAGTCTTGAAACTAGGAAACCATATAGAATTAGATATATATATATATTATATATATATATATATATATATATATATATCATATATATATATATATATATATATATATATAGAGAGAGAGAGAGAGAGAGAGAGAGAGAGAGAGAGAGAGAGAGAGAGAGAGAGAGAGAGTGGAAATATTTGAAAACTGCAGAGCTTCTAGTGTTACTTATAAGTCCGTTATTAAATTTAAGGCCTACAGGAAGATTACGGGAATTTTGCCATCAGATCCGCCTACTCGTGAAGGCCGGTCAGCTTCTCAGAATCTGTCAAAGGCATTTCGACTCTGCCTGTCCATTTACAGGCCTATTGTCTGTCAAGAACGACAGGAAGCATCAGGCCAGTTGGAGCTCGTTTTCTTTCTCGTCATTCTCCCGTTTTCTGTCTTGGGAAATCTCATCTTGGTCCCCAGAAACCTCGGATATTGAGGCGTATTTCCTGCACTTCTTTATGGTGGGTGATTTTACATGGTGCCTGAGATTTTAGTTCTAAAAATTTCGGAAGTCTGTTCTGTATGTGAGGTTGTGTTTTCATTTTGTTTTTCGGAAGGAATGAGAGACCATTTCATAATCTTTTAACAGGTTTTCCATTATAGCGTTTTTGTCAACTAACCCAAAAATCACTTGTTCTATTTGAAAGAAACTTACGAAAGAACCAGTATCGAGCAACAGCCATTTTGTGATTTCCTTTCTCTGCTTTTTAGTCCGGGATAGAGTTTCCCTAAGTCAATAACCACCACTACACTCAAAAGGTTTACGCTTCTGGCGTCAAAAGACGCCGAAGGATTTGGATGAACGAATCCCCTCGAGTATAAAGGACAATTACGAAGGAAATTGGAGGGGAAAAGTGGATGAGAGAGACGTCGGTTAGAAGAAATGAGGGGAATGGTGAAATCAGCGCTGATAACAACGGTATATATAATAATAATAATAATAATAATAATAATAATAATAATAATAATAATAATAATAATAATAATAATAAAAGTCATGAATTCTCCGACTGAATCAGTGCTCTATGATTATAATAATGTTAATAATGAAGTTTTATAATTAAACACTATCTTCTACATCTGGAGTACTTGCCTTTGCCATATTGAAGTTTCAGCGTGATGAATTCATTTGTAAATTTAATTTCTTATTTTCTAATATTTGATCTCTTCTTTCTGTCTCCTATTACCTTCTGTTACGTCTTTCAAATGAACACCATATTCTTTGTAACCTTGAATTTCAAGACATTGGCCCCTGTGGGCTTGTTCCTTGTGAATGGGTTCTTCATCGGAATAATAATAATAATAATAATAATAATAACCCTATAAATTACTATGTTATTTTCTGTGTATTCCTTTTAGTCTGTGCATAGATATTTTCCGTTATACGTTACTTTAATACACCTTTTTTGCTACTTATATAAGAACATCTAATGTTGAATTATGTATATGCTGACATTTCTCATGTACCGGCGTGTAAGAAATTTACTGAAAATCGTTAAGCCTCTTAGCCTTTTCGACTATGGACCATTTGTGAGTTATTAATCATGGCCATTACTTGCCTTATTTCTCTAGTGTTGAAGTCAGTACAGTCTTGCAGACCTTTCGTTCAATGTTCGGGATCCTGCCGCATAGAATCTTCGCTCTCGGAACTATTAATCGATACTCCGAATATTTCCCTTATATTTTTCTCTTGGATATCCCATTCAAACGTTCCAGTATCACTTTGAAGGTTTGTTGATTTTATCATAATATCACTTCTTCAGTACTCTGTAATCCGAGGTGAACAGTAAATATTGTTTGTCTGAGACACATCAAGGCAATAAATTATTATTTATTTAATGTTGTTACTCAGAAGATGAACTATTTTTATATAGTAGAGCAAACGCACAGGGACCAGTGACTTGAATTTACACTTCCAGGAACATGGCGTAATAGTAGATAAAGAAAGAAATAATCAGTTTTTTTGAAAATGATACCTTCACAAATAAATAAATAGGTAAAAATATAAAAAAATTAAGAAATATGATGTATTGTATCCTCGCTTGAATTGGGTGGTTTAGTTTAAGTTGACCTTATGCCAGCACGGTCCTTGTCTTAAGTGTGGTAAGGTGTAAAAAGTAGCAGGAGTACTGATAAGGACCTCAGGACTCTGTCGAAAAATTGTAACCAAGAAAAACTGTCTCCAAGGGCCTGGGTGTCCTCTTGAGAGCCATATGGAGTACCTCCTCGGAGCTCTTGTAATTCTTAAATGGAGCCTTTAGTTCTTTGAGCTTTCTAGGCTCTACATAAAATGTAATAGGGCAAATTCCATCACATTAATAAATTGCTTCTTCATTCAGCCTTGATGAGTGCGGGAGTCCTCTTTTACAATAAAAAGAATGTACTTTTTGCATGTTTATGCAAACCATTTGATTTCTCATCATCGAACAAATGAGGCCTTGAACAATATATATTATTCATTTTCTTTTATCAGAGATCAAGGTGGAGTTTTATCCTGATCATCTTTGTTTCCTTTTAGTTAATAAAATTTTTTTTTAAAAATTCCGCATGAGATTACGAATATCATGTCTAGCTCGTTGTTCTTGTGATCTTGGTATTGCATAAAAATTTATACCTTTCTTTATCAAGACAGTTGTTGCAAGCTCAATTGATCGTCCTTCACTTTCTTGCTTCTTTAATCGTTGCATTCGGTTGCTTTAATTGCTACGTATTTTGGCGACGGTCTTGTATGGGTTGAAAATGACGTGTTTTATTTAGGCGCTCAAAGCTTAGGTAGTGTTAGCAAGTGCAGACAGTCCATCGTTTTGAAAATTGTACAGATTCCATGATTATTATAGACTGTATTTTCTAAGGTATCCTTGCAAATTATTATTCACACATACATTTTAAATTCAAAAGGAGAGAGAGAGAGAGAGAGAGAGAGACTTTTTCCCTATAAAAAGAGCACAATTAGATAACTATTTGGTAAAATGTTCTTCACCTCTCCACCATGAGATGTTTGACAGATAAATTTATGGACGGCGCTCGAGCTTGCACGCAAACAATATATATATGTATATAATATATATATACTATATATATATATATATATATATATATATATATATATATATAATATATATATACTATATAATATAATGTCCTGTGAATTTCCTTCCACATCACTGTGAAATTTTGTTTTCACGAATATGAAGCTACAAATGCTGTTTCATATTCAGTTCGCCCTGAATGTTTGTAAGCTAAAGATGATATATATAGATATATATATATATATGATATATATATATATATAATATATATATGTATATATATATATATATATATATATATACATATATATATATATATATATAATATATATATAGTAGATAGATAGATAGATGTGTGTGTGTGTGTGTGTGTATTTGCTAACTCTGGTTGTCTCCCCGAAGAGGCAGAGGGTGATAATTGCTGGGAAAAAGGTGGAAAGATGAGAAGTGGAGATTCCTTGTAATCCAAACCATCCTGTTGTTGAGACGGAGGAAGAAAAAGAAAAGGGAATTTAGGCCTAGTAATCCACTTATAAGGGGGATTAGGCCGAAGAATTAAGCAGTGAAGTCTCTGGGTACAGTGAGAGAGAGAGAGAGAGAGAGAGAGAGAGAGAGAATTTCTTTTAGTTACAACTAAAAGGGCTTTATTGAGTGATGTCCCTGAAGTGCAGGGATGCCCCATATTTAAATACTTCTTTACTGTTAATTTCATATCATCTTGATAATAAATGTTCTTTAAGTATCAATGTTTTAATAATGCGAGTGGACATAGAAGATCCCTTCTTCAGTGTTTGTTAAGAGATAAAGTTTTCCAGATGGGAAAGTATTTTACATTACTCTCATTATGATCCCATGTTATCGTTGTTGCTGCTATAACAATTTCAAGTCTAGGGCCCTGAAGGCTTGCTCCGTATGAACAGGGTTCATCTTCTGGATAATGATCTCCTTTAATAATGAAATCCGAGTGGAGCTTGTTTGTCCACCCCCGGGTGACTGAAGGGAAGACTTGACACAGCCACCCACCCCCTTCAAACCGGTTTGTCCGCCCTGGGTGGGCTGGTGAAGATAGGGAATGGGAGTGTAGGGAAGATATCCACTCTACTGCATATTGTTTTTCTGCCTGGGTGGGGACGGGGTCAGTAGGGGAATGGAAGGGTAGGGGAGACAGCAGTCCAGGGTCCCTGCGTGCCAAGTTCGTAATAAAAATATAATAGTAATAACAGCAGTTTCCGTAAAGCTGAAAAGTTTTGATTTTCACCAATATGTCTCCAACTCTCGTCTTTTAATTGCCATTTTAGCATTCATTTTATATCTTATTATCATTACTTAATAACAATGCAGAGTTACTTGTCTGTTCGCTTATATCCCCTTTGTCAAAAAGTCAGGATTCCTTCATATTTAAAGAATTAGGTAAAAAAATACAAATATGCTTTATAAACTACTCAAAAAGTCTCTTCTTCCTTACCTGCGTTTACCGGAATGTTATTGTTCGTTGCATATTACCATCATATATATATATATATATATATATATAATATATATATATATATATATATATATATATATATATATATATGTGTGTGTGTGTGTGTGTGTGTGTGTGTGTGTGTGTGTGTGTATATAATATATACATAATTATTGTGTTCCTGTCATATATATGTTTTGTATATATATATATATATATATATATATATATATATATATACCTATATACATTTATAATTATTCCTGACATCTTGGTTGCTTGTTCTTTTATCCTCATAAATTTTATTCTTACAATATTCATTATCATTATCATCATCATCATCATCATCACCAATAGCGCCATTGTAATCTTATCCTACTGTTGTTTCCAAACGGCCTAGACACAGTAGGAGGCAAGGCAGGCATTATGTTCCTCGTTGTTTGTTCAGTCGACGGAAGGATTAAGTGAGAGGTTACTCCCCGAAACCTCTTCCCTTTACCAATCCAACGGCCACAATAAATAAAAGGGTGCCGGATGCATTTGGAGCCACGATGGATTGTCACTATTTGAGAGAGAGAGAGAGAGGAGAGAGAGAGAGAGAGAGAGGGTGGGGGGGGGGGGAGTACGTTGTTTAGCTGGCAGCTGCTAGAAGTCTTCCAAGATACACACACACACACACACACACACACACACACACATATATATATATAATATATATATATATATATATATATATATATATATATATGTATATATATGTATATCTATAATATTAAAAATATATATCAATATATAGATATATTATATATATATATAGATGTAGCAACATACATATTATAGATATGTATAAAAACATATAATATATAGATATATAAATCCATATATAATAATTTATATATATATATATAATATATATATTTATGATGAAAAAAAGTAACTATATATATATATATATTATATATATAAGATATATATAAATATATATATATATATATATATATACATATATATATATTATATATATTATATATATAATATTATATTCTCTATATATATATATATATATATAATATATATATATATATATATATATATATATATATATATAAAGCTTTTCTTTGGGAAGGCTTCCTCCTGAAAGTCTTTAGGAATGAATTTGGTTATTCCCGTAAGCGCCTTCTCCTGGGTTGCAGTACTTAATCTAAACTTGTTTAGGTCCACAGAAGCATAAAGGGTTTTTCATGGATTCGTGCCTAAATTACCTCGCTCTCAACTGGGATTCGGCTCCAGAGGCTCTCATTACCGAGACAAATTCCTTGACATATAAATTGCGGGAATACATACATACATACCTACTACATACATACATACATACTATATATATATTATATATATATATATATATATATTATATGTGTGTGTTGTGTGTATGTATGTATATTTATATGTATGTGTATGTATAGTATATATGATTAAGTTGATATCTGTGTGGTTTACACGATTGTGTGTGCTTTCTCCAGTCATAAAAGACTACCTATGCACACAAACTTCGTATTTGCTCCCGTGCATTCGTGAATTTCTGCACTATTATCATAAATGAATTGCAGCTCGGCTGAAGACCTTGATAGCGTGTCTGGTGGAATCCCGAAAGTCAGTAGACTTTCCTTAACATAAAACAGATGATTAAAAAAAAAAAGGGGGGGGGGGGAATTTTCCTTTGCGGGTTTTATAAAGATAAGATGAGGGCTTGGTATATTATTGTTTTCGTCTTGCTGCTAAGCTTGTCCAGAGAGTATAGCTATTATTTGCGGACTAACGTATTTTGTATTGTTATGTATGGTTACTTGTGTATGGTTCTGCAATCTGACATTTTGAATATTCGATCTCTACAATTCGTGAGTCGTTGAACTCTTCTTTTTAGAGTAAAGTTTTCTTACTTTGGAAGGGAAGCCTACTAACACGATTTATTGCCGTGACCAAGGTAAATTTTGGCAGTCGTGTCCACGTTGGTCTCTTCACCCGAAAACAAAATGTCACGAAGTAACCGTAATTGTAATTTCACCAAGTTCGAAACATGAGATACGCAAGAAGCTACAGAAGTTCATATTTTATTACCCAGTTCTTTAAATTTGAAGGAATCCTGTCTTTTTTGACAAAGCTGATATAAGCGAACAGACGACAAGTAACTCTGCATTGTTATTGAGTAATGATAATAAAGTTAGTGGGATTGAAACCGCAAGTTGGCTTGCCGCGAGAACTCTGTTGTGCCCAAATTCTTCGACAGATTCTATATGAATGTCATTTTGCTTTAATCCAGAAGCGATACCATAACATTAGAATTGGCACAGAAAAAAATTATTTTGACTGGCGGTGCTTCAGTTCAGCTCATAAGTGAGTGTGGATAGTGATCAAGCTGAAGAACTGATAGCTGAGATAAGTTTTGTGTTTTGATTTTGTTTCTGTGAACATTCAGATAAAAAAAAAGGTTTAATTAAAAACGTTGTTTAGGAGACACCAGCTGCCTTCCCCGATGAGCTAAAGGAAATGCTGAGCCTCGCTTAAAAGAAGGGATGAATGATTGGAATCAGAAAGTCATAAAAGTGAGTGTATGAAGACCTGCTAAGCGAGGAGACATTTGTATAACAAAATTATACATCTCCACTTGCACACAAACACACACATACGTGCATACATGCATACATATATAATATATATATATATATATATATATATATATATATATATATATATACCTATATATCAGGAGACGGAGACAGAGGAAGGCGACGGCCAGTAGGACACATCAGCGTGATGGTGGACCATTGGAAACGTTGTAATTCATTTTAATTCCTTATTTCCTACGTTTCGTAATATCATTATTACATCTTCAGGGAATCTATTAGACAATAAATAAGATTACTTTAAAATTACTTTAATATTACTTTAAAATTACTCTAAAATTCAAACATTTCAGAGTCATTTTTTAAAGTAATTTTAAAGTAATATTTATTTATTGTCTAACAGATTCCCTGAAGATGTAATAATGATATTACGAAACGTAGCAAATAAGGAATTAAAATGAATTACAACGTTTCCAATGGTCCTCCTTCACGCTGATATATATATATTATATATATATATATATATATATATATATATATATATATATATATATATATATGCGTGTGTGTGTGTGTGTGTGTGTAAATCTTATGGAACGAGGTTTCTAGCAGGCCTACGCTATGGAAATCTTTTCAGTGGAATGTAGAAAGCTAAGAGAGATGTATTTTCACTGAAACTTCCAGTGAATACCAAGGGATCTTGTTTTATGATGCATATGATCTGCCTTAAAAGGTCCGTTCTGTAAATGCTAGATAGCCTTGTTACGTTTTGATTTACGGATTCTTAAGCAGTTAAGGAGTCTTAATCTCGAGAATCAGTGTCAGGATATTCCAGATGACTTTAGTGTTTACCTTTAAATAACTTCTATTTTCGCCTTTTGTGAATGCTCAGATGTGAAATTGTACGAAATCTTTATTCTGTTTTAAGAATAATATTCTTCATAATAATCTTGCTCATGTCATGAAAGCTATTTGCATCCCTTGTCTAATATTTAACAGGGAACCGAAGATAAATTTCTCTTGACAGGGAGTGAACATCCGTAACTAAAGCTATTTATTGTGGGCGTTGACAGCTCCAAGTTGGGCTGCCCGGGGTTGAATAAACTGATTTTAATGCAATTTTGGCCTTCCATTATAAAAACTTCACTTGGTACCAAACAGAGTTAGAATGAGTTGTTAACATTAATTTGAAATTCATCTATTCTTACTTTGCTCTATTCAAACGACTGATTACTAATATTTACTTTTAATATCACACTTGATTTTGCCGAAAGATTTTGAACGGCACTCACGTGTTGCTGTCAATTGTATGACAATTGTCTCTGAAAGAAAAAGCTCTCTCTACAATATCCGTGACACTCGTAAGCCTTTCTTCTTGTGCAAGAGACTGCTGAAGTTACACACGAATGCGAACTTTCACGTAACTCGTCATTGACGCAAGAATGGGGAAATGAAATTCGAATCTCTTTACCTCCCTTTCCCAAAGGAGATTTACCTTTTTCCCCCCATTGCCAAATAAACGTCTAAATCTTGAAGGCGAAGGAATGCGACTCTCATCCCATACTTCCTGCTTCAAAAAAAGGTTAGGGAGAAGACATATCTGTCTAAATTAACCTCAGACAATGCTTTTTCGCTAGATGCCACAAGTCACGCTTGCTTGTTATCAATAGCATCCTCCCCCTTCAAACGGAGACCAGGAGTGCAACAACCGTCTTCGTTTTATTTAAGCCTCTTCGTCTGCTCGTCCTGCCTCGTATACAGGCTTCCTAACCCCTAGATAAAACCCTTCCTAGGGCAAAACACTGTCATTCATTATCGCCCTGACAGTCGTTTGGGCATCTATTATTAGAGAGAAAAAAGAGATATGGAGGGAAAAAAATATTGCCGAGCTGCTCATCAGCGGGTCGACAGGTTGATGTTGGTTTGTCGCGAGTTGGCACAGAGTCGTTTCGCGCCCAAAACTCTCCTCCTCCTCCTCCTCCTCCTCCTCCTCCTCCTCCTCCTCCGCCCCTACCTCTGCCTTTTCGCGCGGGAAAACAAAATAATCTTCGCGCGGGAAAAAGGGGGCCTGCACTACAAAGCGCGGGAAACTTCAGTGGTATCCACATGGCTAATGCGATTGTACAGCAAAGTGTTTTATCTCGTACTGCCCATCTTTTCTCTTCTTCTTCCTCCTCTTCCTCCTCTTCCTCCTCCTCCGTCGTATGGTATATGTGTTGAAGGTACACTGGTAGGTGTGTTGAGATCATGTATATGTAGGGTATTTCTTGTCATCTCAACCCAGGTGCCAGACTTAGATATGTAAACATGAATTATCTTACCTTTTTCTCTTTTTCTTTCATGAAGACCCTTTGATGTTTGGATTTCAACCAAATTAATTCTTTGTTCTTAACGAGGGAAAAGTAATGGATGTTGATATTGTTGAATAAAGAACACAGTGTGTTCGAAATTATATGTATCTTCTTTATCGTTTTTCTGATTTTATGATTTTCAGAAATCATATTTTTTCTCTTTCTGGAGTGTGTTCACTTTTCAAATGATTATTTGCCTGAACAATCCGCAGGGTCTCCGTATATTAAAAATCATACATAAAGAAGACTAGTCGAAGTATTCACGATTTTTACCATAAAACTCATCACCAAGATTGCCAGAGCTATATATAGTTTAAAAGACAAGTACTTTCCAAATGGTGTTAACAGAGTAATAAACTATTTTTTCCAGCGCCACCCCGCCACCCCCCCCCCCTCTCTCTCTCTCTCTCTCTCTCTCTCTCTCTCTCTCTCTCTCTCTCTCTCAATAATGATAATGTCTATGAACATACACCATTTGCCACACTGTTAATATGGTCTGCTGCCACATCCTGTCCTCTCAACACCTGGCAACAATTAATATCCGCTATCATCACCCAATCCTGATTTTTATACTCCCTCCTTATCAGTTCATCATCATCATCATCATCATCGTCATCATCTCCGTTCGGCTGCTGTGCTCAGATCTTTAAGAGGCCTCATAGAGCCTTCCTTTGCCAGAAAAGAAAACCTATTTCTTCTACTCTTCTACCTCCGATGAACGAATGTTCCCAGCGAACACGAAAGCTGTGTGCAATCAGTCACTTCGTTTGTGTGCCGAGATGGCAGACTATGACGACCGTCTCGTTTCTGTCGTTCTTGCTGAGCTTTTTGTGTGTATAGTTGTTTTGCAGATTCCTTGGATACATTCCTTCCCAGTTTTTGGTACATTCTGATAGCCAGTTCTCACCATATCGGTTGAATGACTTTCTTCTACTGCCAGTCGATGACATTCTTCTCGTGCGCCTTTTTTTTCCCTGAATCAAAGTTTCTTCCTTTATGAATTTGTTGATTGCTTCGTGAGAATCAATGCCTATTTTTCTCCATTTCCCCCCGTCTGGTTTTCCTCAGGAAGACTCTCCAAAAGAGCAATCGGATACTCGTCTCATGGCCTTTGCTATATCAATAATAAAAAAAATGCCGAATTCTAGTTTAGGTATTTTTGTTGTTGTAGTATTTAACGTATGATTCTTTGGAATGCTGGGCCTGTTATGTTATTATTTTTAAATGGCGTGCTTAATAAATACTTCACGTTCCCAATTAACCTACTGTAAGATCGTGTTCTCTAATTTTCACCATTGATATTTTTAGTTTAAATTATTTTGACAATACACTATGATGTGATGCACATACACAGACACATGCACATACACACACAACACACACACTGATCATATCGCTCTCTCCATTCACTGGAGAAGGAACCCTCCCCCCATCCCCCTTTGTACCTGACTGATGCATGATCTTCTAATCCTGAAGCGACAAAACTAAAAGTTGTCGCAACGAAGATTAGCATATACGAGCGTCTGCAGATAGATCGAGAGTGGGGAAGAGTGGGTCATTTGTTTTTTCATTCCCTTATTACTTCAGTGATCTTAGAGAGAGGGCGTCCAATCTATACGATTTTTTTTGTGATTCCCGGCTCTTAACTATATTTCTTCCATGTTTCCTTCCTGATAAAAAAGTGTTTTTTTTCTTTGGTTTGTAAGTGTAATGGAAACGTGTATATATATACGTATATATATATATATATATATATATATATATATATATACTATATATATATATATATATATATATATATATATATATAATATATATATATATATATATATATATATATATATGTGTGTGTGTGTGTGTGTGTGTGTATATATATAATATATATATATATATATATACTATATATATATATATATATATATATATATATATATATATATATATATATATATATATATACATTTTTTGTGCGTGTGTATACGTACATTTTATTTGACACTCCAGCAGCGCAAACACGTTGCCGTAACATCTCTCATTTCTGTGCAAATGATATCACTGCTGATAATAGGGAAGTCTGCTAATATGATCACACCCAAAACCACACACACACATTTTATATATATATATATATATATATATATATATATATATATATGTGTGTGTGTGTGTGTGTGTGTGTGTGTGTGTGTTGTGTGTGTGTATAAATCATATAATATCCAAGAAAATCACTAGGTTTTGTTCACAAAAAAATTATTATTCTTATGACTCAAGACTCAAAATTAGACAGCAGGAAAGGGTGGATAGACCTCTAAATAATAATAAAAAATAAATAAATGAATAACTCCTCTCCTCTTCCTCCTCCCCCTCCTCCCCCTCCCACCTCGCTCCTAAAATCCTCCGCCCAGCCACCCATCTTCTCTCTACTCACTGCGTCCCAGGTTCCCCGCCCCCACCCCCGCCTCCACCCCTGTATATTATTTTTGTCAGTGTCGAGTGCCAAATCATTAAGCTAAATACCTCAGGGGAGAAAATAAAAATAAATGGGTAGTCTTGGATCAACAAGAATTATTTTTGCTTGATGGTATTTTTCCTTTCTTCTTTATTAGTGGTTGAATGTGAGAGGGTCCTTTAAGTGATTTGGTTCCTTCCAGTGCTTTGCTTTTTTTTTATTTTGCTTTCTTTTTATTTTTCTTTTTTTTATTTTGCTTTTTTTATTTTGCTTTTTTTATTTTGCTTTTTTTATTTTGCCTTTTTTTATTTTGCTTTTTTTTATTTTGCTTTTTTATTTTGCTTTTTTTATTTTGCTTTTTTTTATTTATTTATTTTTTTTTTTTTGTCGTTGCTTTGCCTTTAGCACTTCAATTTCATTGTTTTTTCGTCCGGCTAACCATGTCAAGATCCCTGCTTACTCTTTTATAGATGCTACATTGAATTTGTTGCTATTTTGTAAAACTTGCAACACTTATTGATTAAATTTTCGTCCTGAATTTGTTATCAAGAAAATAAATTTTAACGTTTAAAAAAAACTCCACGGAACTCATTGCGAATTTACAACAATCCTCACTATTTATTTTCTTTTTTCCTTTCCTATCTAATTTCTAAATTTGTTATGTATATATTCATACATATATATATATATATATATACATATATATATATATATATATATATATATATTCTATTTTCTTAACGCTTTGTTTATCATCCGAGAATATTTCCTCAATTCTGGGATTATTCGCTTACATTATTTATACTCTATTCTAATCCAGTAAACTTAAATTGTTTACATTATTGCATAAATAATGTGCCTCTCTTAATTTTGTCATTTTGTAAACAATCTCACTTTCATTTGTTTACGCTGTCTCTATCACTTGTTGCTTTTCTTGAGAACAATCTCTCTCATTTTTTTTTGCAATGGAAAAAAATATGAATAAAAAGCCTGTCCCTGTCAAAGAAAGAGACATGGTTTCACCTCCCATTTATTTGCAGCAGGCAATCAAGCTGAAACCTGGTTTTCTCCAATGCATATTTTCGTCACCATCTCATTCGAGAAAATAGGTATGAAACTGGCGTATCGAACACGTAGACTTATGTCATCTCTTTTTATAGGAAAATTATAGGTTTGTGTTCGCTTACGAATCTGTCTATTTCTTCCTTTTCTAAATTTTGCATCCGGTGAGATTACTAATGGTCCTCTCCTTTCACACACTTTTTATCTGAATGGCAGTGTTTTTATTTTTCCAATAACTGCTCTCTTCTTCATGGATTTCCTACAACCTTCTGTTTCTGCTTTCCAATGAACGCCGCATTCTTTGGAAGTCAATGCCCTCTGTGGGCTTGTTCCATATGAATAAGGTTCATCTTCTGTATAATAATAATAATAATAATAATAATAATAATAATAATAATAATAATAATAATAATAATAATAATAATAATAATAATAATAATAAATGGCTCCTTTGATGGGCGTGTTCCATATGAATAGGGTTCATCATCTGTATGATGATAATATTAATAATGATAATAATAAATGGCTCCTTTGATGGGCGTGTTCCATGTGAGTAGGGTTCATCCTCTATATAATAATAATAATAATAATAATAATAATAATAATAATAATAATAATAATAATAATAATAATAATAATAATAATAATAATAAACTGCAACATATGCACGAAAAATATACGAGAATTATTTATTCATCGTTGACAAAGAGCAACAAAAATTTATTTGTAAATGATTTAGTGATGCCTTGAGCTGTATGAACGCAGATTTCGTTCAGTCATAAGGAAATTCTTTTATTATGATTATGTTAAAGTATGAATAATTATGTTAACGTATAAATAATTAGAAATGGACTATATACGGGAGAGCTTTTTTTTTTTTGCTTGGATCCGTTCTTTCTAACAAGTATGTCTTCATTGGCCATAGTTAGCACATAGTTAAACGTCTCCTCAAGATGTCGCTGTCGCCATAAACAAGAGTTTAGAGGAAGGCAATATTATTATTATTATTATTAGCAAGTGGTTGTAGTGGTAGAATTTGCAGTAATTTTTATATATTCTAATAGGACTTATGAGGCAAGCTGTTCCTGACATGTTAGCAAACACACACACACATATATGTGTGTGTACATATATACCCATAGGCACTCATACAACATTTACAAAACAAAATCCGTACGTTTTTTATGTGTTTGCGTAATAATGTACTTGTAATTTTCCACACTACATGTCTTTCTCACTTAGATTTTATTTCTTCATACTTTTATTTTTTTTTTTTTTTGTAAGGATAATCAATGAAAACTGAATGTTAATAAAATAAAGATCTTTTAATCAATTTCCTTAAAAATAAAAGTGTTTTCATCTTAGTTCTATATTAGTGACTTATCCCGAAGCTTGAATTATGCCTTATGTCCGTCACATTTTATTCTCGTGTTTATCTTTGTTTTTTTCTCTCTCTCTCTCTCATTTTTTTAAGTTGCTTGGTTCAGATGAATAAATTACTGGATAATATTTGTTGGTTTGGTTAGCAATTCTGCTAGACCGCTTTTGCTTATACATATTTATAAATACCCACACGCCCACATGCACATAAATAAATAAATAAATTAACTTATGGATATAATATATCTATATATATATAAAATACTATAAAATATATATACATAATTATAATTATATGTATATATATGTATATGTATCGTATATATATATTAGTATATATATATAATATATATAAAATATTAAATATCTATATATAGATATATATATATATATATATATATATTGATATATATATATCTATATATATATATATATATATATATATATACTATTATATTATGCTCACAGATTCGTTTATTGTCAACATTACATATCTGCTAACCAATATAGGCTACATCTCTCTCTCTCTCTCTCTCTCTCTCTCTCTCTCTTTCTCTCTCTCTCTCTCTCTCTCTCTCTCTTTCAATGCATTCCTCGCATCGTCTATTTCTACCTAAATTCAGCCATAAACCACTTTTTGGTGTGTTCCCTTACCTAGCACCTGGTTCCTCCGCACGGTCCATCTCTTATATGGCAAATATATCTACCTAATGGGTGGTAAATTCGACTTTCTTGTCCGAGCCACATCCCTCTGCTTGTAGACCTTATAAAAAAAAACGAGGTCAGGAAAACGACCCTCATGCTAGTAAATGTGTGTGTGTGTGTGTGTGTATGTATGCGTGTGTGTGTGTGTGTGGTTTTGCTACATCATTTACACCATTATATCATTCTGCTTGCAGAATTTACCAAAGAAAACAGAGACGACCAGCAGACTTGCATATTCTCTCTCTCTCTCTCTCCTCTCTCTCTCTCTCTCTCTTGCTAGATCATAATATTTTTCTCCTTGCAGATTTTACAAAAGGGAAAGACAAAGAGACAACCACTAAATTTGCAAATCTCTCTCTCTCTCTCTCTCTCTCTCTCTCTCTCTCGTAATTTAAGCAGATGATCTCGTTGCTTCCTGAAAGATTTACTCTTGTTTCGCGTCATTTGTTCTCGGGAGACTTTTTGACAACGCAAACATTTAGCGCTGAAAAACTTTTCCATTGTCTTTTTGCCAGATTTAGTGACAGATGTGAATAAGTGTTTGCGCGTAATTTGTGCGCGTTTCTTTTTATCTTTTCTTTATTATTATCGCTGTCTGTACGCACTTTTTCTTTCTCTTCATTTTTCCCTTTCTTTTCTTTCAACTTATTCTTTAATTGATTATGTACGTTTAATATTTCTTCTTATATATTTCAGTACAAGAAGAATATTCAGATAATGAAATAGCTGAATAAATTTTACCATAAACATTCCACTACTGTACCTCTTTTCCTATGACAATGAGTGTGTTTTTTTCGATGGACAACACTGTGTACAAACAAGGTCCAAATTGTTGAAAAGTGGATTAATAAGAGGTTTTTGGGACATTTTGCTGTTTATATTGTAGTTTTACACGACGGACCTAGTACTGTGACGTATTCACACGGCACATCGTTAAAGGAGAGAGAGAGAGAGAGAGAGAGAGAGAGAGAGAGAGAGAGAGAGCATTGTTGTTACCAAGATGTGAGCATCTCCTCCCTTCTATACTGATAGTTTAAATTTCTGTAATGAAAGAGCGTCTCACGGAGAGAGAGAGAGAGAGAGAGAAAGAGAGAGAGAGAGAGAGAGAGAGAGAGAGAGAGAGAGAGAGAGAAAGAGAGAGAGAGAGTATCATCCCCAAAATGTGAACGTTACCTCATGCATACGCAAAGTGCTGATAGCGAGTGCCAGAAAAAGGAGCTGTCATGTTACATCAACTCGAAATTCCTCGCGTCTGCTTGTGTTTGCGAAGCGGTTACAAGCTTCGTTGTTTCTTTTGATACCCTCCCGTTGTCTGTTGCTTTTAATATGGACCAGGTGCAAATGTAGCCCTTTCTTCTCCTAAGTGGTACGGAATATCCATTACGGCAAAAATTATGTTGCCAGTCCCAAGTTAGATCAAGTCGTAAGGTATACCTTTGCAGTGCAAGGAATATAGGCTTTGCTTTGTTGTCACGTTTTTAGTGTGGTGGCTGACTGCCTGCCTCTTGAAAGCTAGAACAACGAAGAAGAAGGATGGATCGAAGAAGATTTTTTTTTTTTTTTTAGTATAGGAAGAAGGAAGTACCTTGGAATCTTGAGATAGATTGTGACTTGCCACAGGAACTTCTCGTAGCAGATGCAGTCTGCAGTTTCGAAGTTGAGTTATTTGTGATATATGAACTTGGCTTGTGAGGGGGGGGGGGGGGGGGGGGGGGGGGGGGGGGGGGGTGGGGGGGGGTGGGGGGGGGGGGGGGGGGGGGAGATTGTTATGAAATTTATTTGTTATTGTTCTTTTGGGCTGGTTTTTGTTCGGGCCTTTGGTATTACTGGTTCTGTGGAGAAGTGACACAAAAAGTGTGTGTGTGCGCGCGCGCGGGTTTTTTTATTTTAAACCAACCATGTGCTGACACGGGCACTTTTGCTTTTATGATAGCCCGTGATACGTGAAGGTATTCTTGAAATTATTGGGTATGGGAACATTGGGAAAGTTGGATTGACGTTGGTTGATGTCTAGTATGGTGGATGGTATGTGATATGAAATAAAAAAGGAAAATGCACATATTCGTAGAAGTAGAGATGACTCATAAAATGGAGTGGAATGTGTCACGGGTAGCATTTTCAGAGGTGAACAGGAGCGAAGAATGACGTAAAAAAAATAAATCGAACTTGAAAAATAACAAAGCAATATTGAAAAAAGAAGGAAGAAATTTAAATACAATGTAAGTCGGCCATTCATAACCAAATATACATTTAAATCACACACCGCAAAAATATTATCATAAAATATGAAATTTATCTTCCCTTCCTAAATTATATATAAAAATGTATCGTTTGAACTCGAGTTAACTATCATGAACCCTCTATTTCCATAAGGCCGAATGTCGTATGAGAGTCCATGAGAACATCGACCATATGTTCAAATATTTTCCCCGCCGTTTGGCGCAGTCTCATGGCGCCCCCTACGTAGTTGTCCGAAATTATTATTCAGATTTGCAAGAGGCTCTGTGTAGTTTTGTAATTTAATGGTTTTAGATTAGAGGTAATTGCTTTCGCTGCTCATTATGATAGCGGAGGTTATGGAGAGGTGTTTTTCCCCAGTGAAAATTAACGAAACTGTGATTAGTGATAGCATTTTATGACTGTCATATTTTCACCTGCCTGTTTTTTTATTGCCTTGCCAAGAAAAAAAAAAAATTGTCCCTTATTCATGGCTTTTTCTTCAGTATAGCTACTACTGCAATAACATACGATTGAATACTCAAACAAAAAGCAGAGAAAATGTTTCTTGAAATAGATGGTTTTTTTCTTTCTCCATAGTTTATCTTCATAATGTCGCCTTTGTGGTCCTCATCCAATTTTGTTTATCTTTTCTTGTTCCCCTCGCCAGAGCTCCCCATCTTACTCAGAAGGGCAGCTGGCTCCATTCTGTCTTGCCTTAGCTCAAACTGTAGACGTAGGTCTCCGCTGTCCAAAGGCGTCTAGACTGGCTAAATACTCGAATCAAGATTTGCCGTTAATGCGTCTAAAGAAGAGTCAACCGCCTTGCTGGGCAGCATACTTACTTGTTATGGCACGTGTCTGTGGCAGTTGCTGACTTATCAAATCCTTAGTCATATTTAACATGTCACCAGTTCGTCTCTCCTTTTCAATACGAAATCGATCGCTTCTATAGTAAAAACCAATGTCTAGAGCTTCGTAAAAACAAGGAGAATCTTCTTCTAAAGTCCTCAACATATTACTCACGTTATCTTTCTTGGCTGAATTTACTTGCACATTAGTTAAAAGAAGAACAAGTTTTTTTTGGCCCAATCGAGTTTTCTGTACAGAGTATGATTCTGTGTGAAACTCTCAGCCGTGGCCAATGAAACTTTCAGCCACAGCCTGGTGGTGGCCTGTGTTGTTGGCAGCTATAACGGTGCCAGATCATGGCTAACTAACCTTAAATTAGATAAAAACTACTAAGGGTAGATGGCTGCAATTTAGTATGTTTGATGATTGGAGGGTGGGGGATGATCAACAAACCAACTTGTAGCCCCCTAGCCTCGATCACTATACTCTGTTTTTTTCCATCTGTCCATCTGCCTGTGGTGTTTTCGCATGGTAACACTGTGTACCGGGCTTTAAATAGTCACGCTATGTGTAAGTTTTAGGTAAATAAAAGGATATCTGGGTATACATTTGTAACTGAAAAGTGTTTTAATAATTTGCAGTATGCGAATTACACCGTTAATATTCGAAATAAGGTTATTATTGTTGAATGTAAGCTGAATGTAACTATCTAAAGCCCGGGACGCAGTGTTACCATACCCAAACACTGCAGGCGTATGGACAGATGGAAAAAAAAACAGAGTATAGTCTTTTAGATCTGGGGACGGACAGAAAAGTGCGGACGGACAGACAAATAGCCATATCAATAGTTTTCTTGTACAGAAAACTAAATGCCTACCATGTTAAAGAATAAAGGACGAGGAAAATGAGATTTTCGTTGGTAACTCGACTGTCTTCACAAGAAACTGCTTGATTCATCACAGGCTGGTCTACCGAAGACGTTAAATCATACAGCCATTTATTCCTGCCTTCATTCCATCTTGAACTTTTTCCAGGACTTCCTTATTATGTTCATAATAAATCAGTGAAACGGAATGAGAGAATATAAACTTCCCATTTCAAAATCTTAGAAACAATATCCAGTTCAACCTGCGTGGGGGGGAAAAATTAGGGGAATTGTGTAAAACAAAAGATGGTGCTTCCTCCAGTGATTTAGAAATTTCGACGCGATCGAGTTTTCTGTACAACTTATAATGCCATATAAAACCATCAGCTATGACCGGTAGCATTTCCGTTGCTCACCAGATACGGTAGATTCGAGGGTGCGTCCCATGTGCTTCCGTATGCACGATCCATGGCTAACTTTAATCTTAAATCAAATAAAAACTACTGAGGCTAGAGGGTTGCAATTTGTTATGCTTGATGATCTGAGGGTGGATGATCAAAATACCAATTTGCAGCTCTCTAGCCTCTGTAGTTTTCTAGATCTGAGGACGGAGAGAATACAGTGCGGACGGACGGACGGACAGACAAAGCCAGCGCAATCGTTTTCTTTTACAGAAAACTGGAAATTGAATAAGGCAAAGACTTCATTTAAACAGAAAAATATGACCTGAAAACCAGCATGAAGAAGGCTAAGATGATATAATTATCGTTGGAGTTAAACGAGAATAAAAACAAGATTAGCAAAACAAAAATCGTCTTGTATACGAAAAGTATCTGCTTAATTTTATTTCAGATTTTAAGAGATTTATAAAAAAACAAAAGATGACTATAATCGGGTCCACAGCTGCCCTCAGACAGACTGAGACAAGGAAAGATAATGACATCATAATGCTCGAAACGGGTGAAATTATCTACTATATAGCACTCAGTATGTATCCATAAATTATGTTTTTTCTTTGTGTAACAGATTGTTGACGGATAATGAAGTCCCCTTCCACGTTCACGAAATCTTATGTAAAAGAAATTGCAGAGCAATGTCATATTCATAAATATTCTTTATATGCGCACGATGCAGTTTTAGAATTACCTGAAAACTTGCATCATTTTTGAGGGAACAAGTATACTATGTTTAGACAAGAATTGGGGGGAAGTATTGCAAGCGAGATAGTTCTTGAGGATGGTGATATATGAGCGGTTAAACAAATGGAGGGGGGGGGGGGGGGAGAGACAGACAACTTAGACGTGCGAAAAGGTGAATAAATGACCTTGTACTGTAAAGGTAACTTGGATAATAATGGAAGATAAGAAGATCAAAGGGTGATAAACTGAGAGAAGTTGGAAGAGGAATAAATTCTCAGAAGAGAGCAAATATATGAACGCAGCAGGTGGTCTTCGCTTGAACAGGGCGTTGATATGATCATATTTCTGGAGCGACTAATAACGTAAGATTTTGACTACTTCAGTGGAATTTAAAAATAGCGGGAAAAATACAGCAAAAGCGAAAAATCTACATAGATATACCTTAACTCATGAAGACTATGTTATCATTTTTATGGATAGTTCTTTTGATACAAATAAGGATTTTTATATATTATATTTCAAAACATGATGTTACGAACAAAAGTTCTTCATTATTAATCCATCGCAGATTGCATGTGCTTTTGCTCAGCTTAACAGCAGTGTCAAACTTTGATTCCTCGATTGGTTTAAAACAGCTTTGTGGCATCACGACGAATTCATTAGATTTATTTTTTTTTTTAACCACGCTTCCGGTTGATGATGTCTTTAAATGGTTCGAAAGCATATATTTTGGCTTTGGCCGTGTCCCCTCCAAGAGCGCTTGGTATGTTTGGCGAAGGCTTCAGCTTCAAGGTACCCTGCTGAGATCGTCAGGCGGATATCAAACATCATAATTATTATAGGCTATTCCTACAGAAAGTCAACATAGGCACTATTATTAAAAATCTCTCTCTCTCTCTCTCTCTCTCTCTCTCTCTCTCTCTCTCTCTCTCTCTCTCTCTCAACCATTTGAATTGTTATAATTCATTCGTTTTATTGTTCTGTCAGATTTTTCAGTTCTGCTAATAAGATATTGATCTTCAAACCGTTATCGGTCTCTCTCTCTCTCTCTCTCTCTCTCTCTCTCTCTCTTTATATATATATATATATATATATATATGTATATATATATATATGTATGTATACACACACACACACACATATATATATATAAAGTACATCCATATGTGTGCGTATACATCAGTGCAAAGGTGGACCATGGAAACGTTCTAAATTCATCATAATTCTTTATTTCCTACATTTCGTAATAACTTAATTACGTTATTAGGGAACCTGTTAAATAATGAATAAACTTACTTAAAAAATTGCTCTAAAAATCAATAAAAAGTGATTTTAAGTAATTTTATTCATTATTTAACAGATTGCCTGATGATGTAATAAATTTATTACGAAACGTAGGAAACAAAGCATGTGTCCTACTGGCGGTCGCTTACCTCTGTTTTTTGTACGTATACATATGTGTGTTTACATTGCCAATACAGTCTCTGCAATAACATATATATATATATATATATATATATATATATATATATATATATATATATATGTGTGTGTGTGTGTGTGTTGTGTGTGTGTGTGTGTGTGTAAATATGTCGAAATCGTTACAGAATGAGTAGATATTGAAATATTTTTTGCCTCATTAGTTGCAAGAAGCACATCAAGATGGTACTCGATATCTTGTCATGTTCGCTGTAGCATAGCCTGACCAATGGTGGCATTGGCATCAGTGATCTTTTGCCTGAGATCATGATGTCCTTTATCTTTGATCGATACACGATATCTGTAATGTAACCCCATAGAAGTAATTCCAGGGGAGCGCAAGCGTACCATCGCAAGTTCTTGTGTAGGACTTTGTGCACTGTTGAACATGGCAGCTGTAAGTGTGCGTGGCAGCAGCACGGATAGAATTTATAAGGGAATGATTAAAGGCATTCTTACTCGACCGATGTTTTCTTCAGATGGTTCTAGGTCGTCCACTACTCCCTTTATCCAACACTGACGGACGTTTCACTGAGACTGCGTATCCGATTTTGTTTCAATAAACCATTATCAGCGCCTCAGCGGCGTGGTTGGTATGGTATTAGCGTTCCACCTCGGTGGTCGCGGGTTGATTCTCGGCCATTCCATTGAGGAGCGAGAGATGTGTGTTTCTGGTGATAGAAGTTCACTCTCGACGTGGTTAGGAAGTCACGTAAAGCCGTTGGTCCCGTTGCTGAATAACCACTGGTTCCATGCAATGTAAAAGCACCATACATTTTTATGGGTTCATTTAACAATACTCTTTCATCAACAATGTACCTAAAATACACAAATGCAGTGTGATTAAAATCTTTGATAACTGCTGAGTGCGCTGAACAAAACTGATTCAGATATCTCATCAATGGCTTTTGTAATGTAGTTTTTAAACTGTAAAGACTTCGTGGACACCCTGTGTAGTATGTACTGTACAATCATATGTTTATATATATATATATATATATATATATATATATATATATATATATAAAGGTTTTTTGCCACGAAGGAAAAAATGAAAAAGCGAGATAGCCAAGTACTTTCCGAAAGTACTTGGCTATCTCGCTTTTTCAATTTTTCCTTCGTGGCAAGAAACCTTTATTTATACATGGCATCACGTTTTATATACTTCGTGATCAAGTTATTCATATATAATTATATATATATATATATATATATATATATATATATATATATATATGCACGTGACCTCATAATATAAGCGAATACCACAGAAAAAATAATAGGCAGAAATTCGTACCAAGCGCTTTCGTCCTTTGATGAGACATTGTCGAGGCACAAATAAGATATAGTTGAAAAAAAAGTTACTAGGTAAACAAAAACATCCAGAATGCCATATGGTTAATTGTCAAAAGGTAAAAATCAAAGAGATAATCCAAGATAATCGGAGATCACACGGTCACAAACTAAAACAGACTTAATTAACCATAAGAGAAATACATTGATTTTGTTGCTTATATTTATCTACAACTTTTTTAATTATGAAGGCATCGAGTTTAAACAAACCAAGACTCAAAGTCAGAACACTTCCATTATTTGATTTGACGAAACAAGATTCAATGATATTCATTTTAACTGTGTCACTACACGGCATTAAGGATCTTGCCTGACTCCAAGTTAATAGGATGATCTAAACCTCTCATATCTCTAACATTCCCTTCACCCTAACATTACCTACATCCCACTGGCCCCTTCCCCGAACGTTTCTTTCACCCCAACATTCCCTTCACCCCGACATCACAGTCCCTCAAAAGTCAATTACCTGAAGGTACATTTAGGAGCCCTTCCTAATTCCCCGTAAGGCAACCAGAAAATCTTCCGTTAGTCTCACTGTATAAGATGTCCTTACATCGAAATTTATTTGATATGTTTGCAGATAGAAGCACTTGGCGGAAGGAAGGGCTAAGGTATATACACACATATGTATATATATTTATATATTTATATATTATATATCTATATATATATAGATATATATATATATAGTATTATATATATATATATGATGGTGATTGGAGTATAATGAGGTCTGAGTAGTGGTGAATAGAATGAGATAGAGTAAAGCGTTGCATTTTTTTTTATTAGATTTGCTGTTATTAATATTGTTGTTGTTGTTATTGTTATTAAGATGATAAGTTCTACTCTCTCTCTCTCTCTCTCTCTCTCTCTCTCTCTCTCTCTCTCTCTCTCTCTCTCTCTCATCTTCTTCATCATTGCAGTCCCATTTAAAGCCCCGTGCTTTTCTTATTTATTTATCAGCTGCATATAAACTGCATTGCTATTTAAAGCCCCATGCTTTTCTAATGTATTTATCAACTGCAATTATGTTTTTATTCGTATAGGTGTCCATTTAATTTCAGATATGTTTTGCCTTCATGTATTTTGTTATGTAAGATCTTCCTGACCAAGTTCTGTAAGAAAAAAATGTGCTAAATTATATGTTTATAATAATAATAATAATAATAATAATAATAATAATAATAATATAATAATAATAATAATAATAATGATAATAATGATAATAATGATAATGATAATAATAATAATAATAATAATAATAGCAGTTATCTGACAGAGAAAGTTTATGGCTCATATAAAGCATAGTGGAAAGGATCAAGCTATATTAGCCTCGCCTTGACACAGCCACTCCTTAAACATATATATATATATATATATATATATATATATATATATATATATATATATATATATATATGTTGTGTGTGTGTGTGTGTGTGTGTGTGTGTGTGTGTGTGTGTGTGTGTACAAAGTTAAAGCCACGAAGGAAATTTGAAGATATACAGAGAAGCAATGGCCTATCTATATAAATGATGATGGTGAGTACAAGTCATAGAGAATAGCAAAAAGGTCTGGAGGTCACAGAACGGTCAACAGATCGAAATCGAAATTTACTTATCAGTAATACTCTTTATTCTCCCTTTCAATTCCTCCTGGAGCATATGTTTTATGACAGTCAATATATATTATTAAATTATATATAAATATAGATATATATATATATATATATATATATATATATATATATATATATATATATATATATATATATATATATATGATATATGTATGATTATATATATATACATAATATATATATATATCTATATATATATATATATATATGTGTGTGTGTGTGTGTGTGTGTGTGTTGTGTGTGTGTTAAAAACACGAAATTCATTAGTCACAAAGCTTGTAATGCGAGTATGTGTATATGGATGGATATACATACGTACATGCATATATATACGTATATATATATATATATATGCATGTATATGTAGATATGTGTAAGTGTATATGTTATATGTGTGTGTCTGTCTTCTCGATATGTTCAATTACACATACGGAGGTTAATAGGGCTGGCAACTAGATAAACGTATAAATATTGTGTATCTAGAGCAAGCATAAATTAATAGAGAAAGAAGGAAAGAAAGCAGACGGAAGATACCCGAAAATATTACGTGGAAATGAAGCCAAATATCATATAAAATTTTTATGACAAATGATGATTAAAGTTACAAAAAATATGAGAAAAAACTGCTTTGTGTAGGGAGAAAGAAACACATGCGAGAGACGAAACAACACAGAGGAGGGAAATCGATTCGCGGGTCTGATGAATCACAAAAATCCCCGATGGCTGAGGTCTTCGTCACAAAAATGATGAGCAGCATAGGCGGAGCTCAGAAAAAAACCCTCGTTTTCTATACAGCCAAGGTCCAAAAACCCCATTTTTGTGTTAGAAAGAAAATGCGACCGGCCGGGGCTGGCTAGTCCGGCCCCCGACGAAGAGAGAAGGCGGACAGGAGAGAAAATCATCGGGACGAAAACGGGCCCTGCCCGAACAGCGCTTCATAAGTCGCGATGTTCTCACTGAATGCGCTCGCTGCCTTCGATTTCCGATCTTGTAGAGCGTTTTTGGCGTCCGTTTTCTTTCTCATGACAGACAACTGGTGTGCACAGTCAAGTCAGTTCGGAATATTTTGTGTCTGAAATTCGGAGGTGTCGACTTAGGTAAAAGATTATTAATTTCTAAGGCGTCTTGAGAAGAGAGAGAATGCCGCGCATACAGGCGGGGCTTGGGAGTTGATGCTGGGATGAGGGAGGGAGGGAGGAGGATATCTTCTGCAAGAGAGAGGGCGAGGATGCTGCTGTCTGTAAAAGAGAGAGAGAGAGAGAGAGAGAGAGAGAGAGAGATAGAGCGCGAGGCGTTGGGGGAAGATAGAGCATAAACAGGCTTAGTTGCAAAGTATTTTTTGTCATTTACTCTGAAAATTATTTTTACTAACATCTTCACAACATACATATATATTAATGAACATGCAATTTTCGTAACTCACTCTTCTTGTACAACGCCTTATTGTATACACATACTAAAATTTCTGTCCTTATGTCTGTTTTTGACGATTAAACGTTGTTAAACTTTCAGGTAAACGTTACATTTAAATGACCCTTTCCTCCATTGGGGGGAAAAAATTACAGTGGATGAGATCCACTGGAGGTGCCGGGGATCGAACCCGGGGCCTCTCACATGCAAAGCGAGCGCTCTACCACTGAGCTACACCCCCGTTACGGATACTGATATGTATGAGAATTTATCTACAATGTGTACGATGACTGAACCACTTTTTAGTGTATGATGTCATTGTCTGCAGGTACGTAGTTCATTGCTATAATCGCGTGGAAACAAAATGAAATGTTAGGCCTTTTTCTCATTTACTGTTCAGTTCGCGAAGAAGCGAGACGTCAGATTCTGATTTACATTTTGTGACCTTTGCAATTGATGTTTTAAGTTTACCGGGGTCAAGGTTTAGTATGATACGTTGGACCTGGTATATATACGTAAGTTTTTATCTATAGAAATTGATCCTCACACACACACACACACACACACACACACACACACACACACACACACACACACACACACATATATATATATATATATATATATATATATATATATATATATATATAATATATATATATATATATGTGTGTGTGTGTGTGTGTGTGTGTGTGTGTGTTGTGTGAGGATCAATTTCTATAGATAAAAACTTACGTATGTGTGTATTTGTATTATATATATATATATATATATATATATATATATATATATATATATATATATATATATATAATATATATATATATATATATATATATATATATATATATATATATATATATAATACAAATACACACACATACACAAACACACATATCACATAATACATGTGTATAAATGTGTGAGTTTTGGACGTTTTTTCAAGTATTGTGCATTCCTTCAAAACATGCATGTCACGCGTACAATTAAAAAATTCTCTCATATTTTTCCTGGTGTCGAAACCTTTCTTTGCGATAGATATTTGTGTCATGAGGATCGATGAGGGATCAGGAGAATCTTACCCAAGGTATTCGGACTTTGACTCACAAACTGCCTAGTTTCAGCAACTTGGAACAGTTATCATTCAGTGCCGTGTACGTCTGTCTGTACGAGTTCCAGAACGGTAGAAAGGAAGCTGAAGTTCTGGGATGGTATCGTTGATTTTGAAAAATGTACTTTGAATAAAGTACTTTCTCTACTTTAATTAGTCTTTCTTAGTTGTTGCGACATACTGAAAACAAAAGGCTTTCATTCATATATATATATATATATATATATATATATATATATATATACTATATATATATATATATATATATATATATATATATATATATATATATATATATATATATATATATATATATATTCAGAGGAAAGACGGACGAAAACCACACATCACCAGGCTGTCTTTTTTATTATTTTGCCGACGTTTCGTAATTATTTACAGAATTACATCTTCTGGGCTGAAAAATAAGAAAAGATAAAACATAAAAAATTTAAAAGTATATTCTAAAAGTTCATTTAAAATACATTAGAGTAAAAATGAAATAAGTAAAAATAAAAACACAACCAACCTGGAGGTGAGACAGCAAGGAACTGTGGTGGTTTCCTTCCATTTAGTTCCTTGCTGTCTCACCTCCAGGTTGGTTGTGTTTTATTTTTAATTATTTCACTTTTACTCTAATGTAATTTAAATGAACTTTTAACTTTTTTATGTTTTTATCTTTTCTTATGTGCAGCCGGAAGATGTAATTCTGTAAATAATTACGAAATGTCGTAGTTCCCTGTGCCCTGTATCAATATATATATATATATATATATATATATATATATATATACATATATATATATATATATATATACATATATATACTATATATTACTTCTATCGCGGGGATTGAAACAGTATATGAAATATAATCTAGAGTATATGGCCACGAGGATAGCAGAACAGCGTAGTGCATGCATGATCTATCACTTTACTCCAGGCCATTTTCACGAACTACGCATAACACAATCTTTTGGAAGCTTTTCCTTTGTTGTAGGAAGTTTGCTTGAGAATGCTACTGACTAGAGGAGAAGGATCTTCAATCAGTATAGTTGCGTTTTCTTCGCGGCCATATGTTATGTATTCTGTGTATACGTAATATACATATATATATGTGTGTGTGTGTCTATGCAGTAACATATTAGGATCCATGGAGCCCTGGTGACCTTATCAGTGTGTTATGCTCCTGATGATTGGAGAACTGAGGTGGTCGCAACACGGGATTAAAAATAGATTGGCGATGGAAGCCTTATCCCAAAAGAAGGGTAACTACACACTCCCTGCTCCATCCAAGGCCTTGCTTCATCCGTCTATAAGGAAAATGGTCTTATAATAAAAAAAAAAAAAAAAAAAAAAAAAAAGAATCAGGACGGCGAAGAGGTCGATAGAAATATACGTTGACCTCGTACCACAGTATCAGAAAAAGGATGACGATTTAGGGAGTTGGGTAACTGGGCCAGTATATTTTAGGATATATAAGTGGGCTGTTGCCTCACTTGAGGCTTACATGCATCAGTCTGAGGAGGTTAGGTGAAGAACTTTTTTTTTTCTGAGGACCTGAAGAATTGGAATTTCCATGCACGCGACTTTTTTTTTTTTCAGTTTGGTGTTATTCATATTCTTGCGTTATTTATTTATTTATTTGTTAATTCATTTTTTGTTTTTTAATAAGTGATCTGTTGTGCCTGTATTTCCCATTATCTCTTGTTACTTCTTTTTAATAAACACCATATACTTTGCAAGCTTAATTTAGAAGTTTGTGGCCCTTGTGGGCTTGTTCCATTTGAATTGGGTTCATCTTCTGAATAATAATAATAATAATAATAATAATAATAATAATAATAATAATAATAATAATAATAATAATAATAAGGAGGCAGAATGCAACCCGGAACCCTACACTATAAATACCACCCAGTCGAATTGGAGGACTGTGATAGAGCAAAAAAAAAAAAAATAATAAAATAAAAAATAATAATAATAATAATAATAATAATGTATGACATACAGCAGTTCGTAAGCTATGTATATATTTTTTTATCTTAAATTGGGCTGACCTGAATTTGCTCAGAAACTCTAAACTGTTCGCCCAGTTTCTCTCGACAAACGAGGCCTCCTTGCAGCCATGGCTGTCAAGCCATGACTCGATTGCTTGGAGCCCAGAGCCATGCAGAGCAGCACTCGCTGGCACTGGGAAGTATGTTAATGGGAACAAAAATACGTATATACATATACATACATATATATTTTTTTTCTTTTTCTTTGACGCCAATGTTAGACAAGAAGAGGACATGTAAACTTCAGGCATCGACATTTGTGGATTCCATTCAGTGCTCTTCGGCATTTAAGAAAAATGAAAATAGTGATTTCGTTCGCTGGTGTATTTTTAGACTTACCGAGAAGTATCGGTCATGTTCGTTTTCGTCTTGCAGGCCGCTTCCATTATCTTCGTCTTTTCAGTTCTCTCTCATTCTCGTTTTATACTGTCTAGGTTCCTTTTCCTTCCACTTCATTACCTCGTTTTTATTTCTATTACATTTTTATGATTGTGTCAGTTTCTCCTCGCATTTCGTCAATTTTATTGGGTATTTGTAATCTTAATTGTCTTTGTGAAGACGTGCAATCTTCAAATATTTATTCTTAGATTTATTTTCATTGTTTTTGGAATGCTGCAGTTACATCTTTTTATATATTCAGGTCTTGTACAGTAAATGATATTTGTCTTACCTATTGCATTTGCATATTTTGATAAAAATTTTCGTTTTTCAGTATTGACAAGACTCTGTGTTGTCTTTTCCCTCGCTGCACTCCACTAAATATTTCCACAAATCCTTACCTCCGGCATTGCTGTTTTTCTTACAGACCCTTTTCTTGATTGCTTCATTTATCAAGTGTTTTTCCCATATCCCCACCTGCTCCACACCATTTCTCTCTCTCTCTCTCTCTCTCTCTCTCTCTCTCCTGTTTTTTCTTCACCAACCCAGATTTGTCTCTATTTTATCGTGCATTCTGTCTCTTCTCAGTATTTGATACCTACGATCGTTCGTCAATCTGTTGTAAGTTTTTCTTTTTTCAAGGATTTAAACTCGTGCACTTACTTCCCGCCAACATGTATGTTTCTCTCCCTAATACCTTTGCAATATTTGCTTTTCGTTTGCTCCCTTGCGTTTCATTTTCATTCTCCATTATCGTTTCTAACTATTTTTTTTTCCTAGCCCAAATACCCACCTTACCATCATCTTGAGCAACAGGACCTCTCTCTCTCTCTCTCTCCCTAATCCCCCCGACCATCCCCCTTTCTTCTTGCCTTGTCATCCTGCTCTCTCTCTCTCTCTCTCTCTCTCTCTCTCTCTCTCATTGGCACCGTTTCTCGAGCTATACACCCTCATGCCAAAAATACCCATATAGCCTAAGCCAACCCCACCCCATCTTCGCCACCCATCTATCATCAGCCCGCCGCACCCACATGAACGGGGAAGATGAGGCTGAGGAGGAGGAGAAGGAGGAGGAGGAGGAGGAGGAGGAGGAGGGCGCCGCCCACCCGAAAGGGTTGTTGGGTTGCTAGGTTCTAGGGGCACGGCTCCTGTTTCGCGAGAGCAGGTGAGGTGAGGGTGGTCACGTGCTTGTCACTTTCCTTTAAAGTGGTCAGACTTCTTTTGTGGGTAAAGTACCACACGTGTTAGGAGGTATATAGCACCTTATATATATATATATATATATATATATAGATATAGATATATATATAGGATATATATATACTATATATATAATATATATATATATATATATATATATATACATATATATATATATATATATATGGGTGTGTGTGTATGTGTGCGTTTGTGATTGTGTATAATATATATCTATCTATCTATATATATTATATTATATATATATATATAATATATATATATATATATATATATATATATAATATGATATATATTAATATAACATCTCATAGTGTTGGTGAGATAACTTCTTCAGGGGTTTTCCTTTCTCTTTATTGATATAATTATGGTACACATTTTGACAGGGAGCTATCCATTCTTGCTCAATAATTCTCACAGGGGAGAGAGACAGCCAGACAGACAAGTAATCTCAGGCAACGGAATTAAAAAGAAGACTGCAGACTCGTTAAAGTTTATGGTAATTAGATATTGTATACACCATTTTTATGAAGCAATTCCGGTACCGGAGGCGCTCGCTTAGCAGTCTGCTTGGTACTTGGCCATCTGCATTCGGCCTTAGAAATCTATCTTTACTAAACTTAAGACAAGCCTCTACGTCTGCCTTTGAAACTCATTCTACCTTCGTCTTTAAAAATCCATCTGCGCGTAACTGTTGAGATTCATTTGAATTTGACTTTTAAAAGTCGATCTGCGTGCAGTTTTGAAATCAATGTCCTTGAGGTGAATGATTAGTTTTTAATTCTTACAAATCCAGTGACTCCAGGTCGTTCGTAGGTTTGTACTTTGTCACATCTGCTTTGCCTTCTGAATCATTCTTTTATTATCGTAGACTTTTTTTGTGTATTCATGACGCGAATATGCCAGTTCATATTGTTTTCGTAGCAGTCATTTGCAAGTGTACAGTCACAGCATCCTCAGTAATATTGTAAAGGGACACAAACGTGAAGCAGGTGGTTTTTGCTGGAAAGCATCAGTAAAAAGTTCTTTTATTATTTTGCGCCTTGCCTAACTGATGCATATCTCTTTCAAATGCATTTACGTGGTGTTTTATATGGAACAGGTCCTTGCCTCATTAATTCACAATTTTTTTCTTTTGCATTCATTATAAGATATCTTACTCTAAATGATTCAGATATGTATATTGTTGTGTTGTTTACTAAATGTTGTCGACTGAGATAAAAAAAACCTGAGTAAATTCATACTTCTGGTGTCATTACTTAGAAGGTAGATATTGTTTATAAATAGCTTTGATGTTGATACTTGACGTTTAAAGAAACAACAAACCGTTCAAAAACGCATACTGGATCTATCTGGTTCCTCGCACTTTACGAAATGATTTGATATTTTTCAAGTATTAATTGTTAATTCAGGGCAAGTCATGGCCAAAGATGTACTGGAGTGTTACGGAATTCCTCCTCGTCGTCTTCCTCTTCTACCTCTGTTGCTTCTTCTTCTTGGTATTATCATTGTTGTTGTTTTGTTGCTGTATCTTCTGTGGCTACTATAGCATGACTCTTAGGTAACGATTATCAGCGAGGAGGCAGAAGCTAATCGTGTCGTTTTATTTGTTATCTTGATCTTTTGTTTGGACTGATAAGAACCGTTATGACTCTCTCTCTCTCTCTCTCTCTCTCTCTCTCTCTCTCTCTCTCTCTCTCTCTCTCAGGGCTGTGGTTTATTGCGTTATCGCTTCATTTTCCTTTCTTTTTTTTTCATGAGGTTAGGTAGTCAATCAGTGTGAGAATCTTAGTGCTGTGATAGTGCCGGTGTTTTTATTAATATAATCTTTTTAGTAATGCTGTTCATAGTATTATCATCTTAATCTTGTTTTAATTATTAAGTAGACTGATGATTAGTAGTGTTATAATGCTGGTTATTATAACATTAATTCTTAGCATCGCTATTAATTCAGTTTTGTATGACCCGTACTCTTAGTAACGCTGTGATTTTATCTGAAAGGTTTTATCGTCTATATTTTATATGGCGATGTTCTTGGCACTGTTATGTTACGTAGTTATAACGATTCCAGGATTCACAGATATATAATGACAACTTGGGCAGTATGTAATCATCAGCATTGCCTAAATACGTATGGAATTTCTTTGGATTTTGAAGTGCCTTACAAGTAACCCATTTTTATATCAAATTCACTTACCTCAGGAGTAACTTGAAGTCATAACGAATTATGTATGATAAGCACATCTCTCCTGACCAGGATGCGGTGTTACTGAATGGATAATGTCAATGAAGTGAATTCAATATTTAATGGGAAAAAATATATGTGTGCGTGTATGTGTATACATATATATATATATATATATATATATATATATATATATATATATATATATATATGTATGTATGCACATACACACACACACACACACACACGTTCCTAACTTTCGTGATTCTTGATACTATATGATATATATATATATATATATATATATATATATATATATATATATATATATATATATACGTATATATATATATATATATATATATATAAATTTTAGTACACATTTCTGAATATTTATAGGCATCGTCCGGTCAGCGAAATTAAGTGAGATTCTTGGGAGAGGCTACCGGGTTAGCAACCTCATCCCAAAAAATATTTGCTGAAAACCATCTCTCCAAAATGGGGAAAGGACGTCTGATAAAAAAAAATATGGAAATGCATATTGTGAGATAGATAAGTCATAAGATTTGAGAGATTTTTCATAAAGAATGCTAGTTAGAGAATGCCTTATCATACGGTAACACTTTTCAGAGAGAGAGAGAGAGAGAGAGAGAGAGAGAGAGAGACTTACTCTCGAGACCAATAGATTAGATAAAATAAAGGGAATTCTGAAAGCCCTTCTTGAGATTCAAGTAGCAGCATCTTCTGAACACCAGCGGGTCTCCATATCTGTTACTTATCAGCAGAGAGTTCCTCTGGCAGCCTTATCTTCTTAATACAAAGACCCTTATCTCTGATCTTCAAGCATCTGGGATGCACACTGGAGAGTACCTTTTATTTCTGTTACTTTTTCTACGATTATATCTGTTTGGTTATCGTTCTTTAAAAGTCGGGTTTCCACTCGTCTGCACCATCTCTTGTTATCTTGTTTGTTGACTAATACCAGGTTTTCCATTTTGCTGATTAAACAAACCCTATTCTTATACGCGCGCATTTATCGATTAGTCACTCTGGTGATAATCTTCAGTAGCAGCCGGGGAGTTTGTTTCATTTATATGTTATAGACCCCTGCATGTCTGAATTAGTTTGAGTCTTGAAGTTCCCGTTTCCTGCATGTATAGTCAGCTTGAAGTCTTCGTAAGACTTGGTATTTTGTGATGAAGAGTAAATAACGCATGATTACAAATGCAGAAATATAACTTCTTTTCTTGCTGGCCTGCTTCTTTTTCAAAGAAGCGCAAGTCATCTTTATAGAAGTGAAGAGCTTTTGCACACACCCACATTTCTTCCCCCCAAGCTATCTATACTTGTTAACAATCGCCCGTGTTTGTTGCCTCTGTATCTCAGGTTTTCAAATAAGAAAACACTTATTTCCTCGCTTTTGTTCAGGAGTGTAGTTCTTTAATTAAAGGGAGCTTTTAATATCCCCTTGCACCTCATTCGGCGCAGCTAAAACTGGTTTTAATGAGGAGGATTTTACTGCCTGATTCGAGGTTAATTATTAACTTGTCAACGGGACAGGCTGTTTGTGCCTGTTCGTGGGTAGTAATTGTTGATGAGTTTGTTCGGTAGTTACCCGTGAAATTGGGATCAAGCTTTGGGATTCAGTGAAGTGGAATTAATGTTCGTTAAGAAAATTATTGGCAGAATTTTTTTTATATATACAAATTTAACTTGTTGATTAAATGGTGAAAGGAAAAGTCCTGTTTGTTTCATGTAATTAAGAGAGAGAGAGAGAGAGAGAGAGAGAGAGAGAGAGAGAGAGAGAGAGAGAGAGAGAGAAATAATCCAGCTTATCCTTCATCTCTCACTTGTTAAGGCGCCATTATTTAAATCGGTGTTCTATTTGCCCCCTTTGAATGGGAGACTCATTTACATATCAGATGCAGAGAGATGGCTTCACACGCATAACAAAAGGAGGAGAAAATCTATTTGGTCCACTGACCACGGCGCAGGTCCATTTTCGTGCTTTGGCAATCAAAAGCGGCTGTTCCATTCAACCGCTTGACCTCTGAAACGACTGACTTTCAAGCGCTTCCTCGGGCTCGTGCTTGGAAGTGGGGCTTGCTTGCACGCTTGCTTGCTTAGGGAGATTGTTCAAGAGGAGCTTGGAAAGATCAAGCTGGTATGACTGATGGACATGTATTGTCAAGAGGTGATTTCAAGCTAACAGATATTATGCTTTTTAACAGCGAAACAAGTTGATTCAGTTGTTCAAAGATGAAAATGGAGGTACCAGTTTCTAGTATATTTTCCTGGGGACACTTTTATCAGGAGTAATAACTTGTCAGAAAATAAATCTGATACGATAGATGATTATTTAAGCGTTTTCAAGTATCCAGGGTCCTTATAACAACTTTGCATATAACTTCAGTGCATTCGATTTCACATGGAGGGCGTTGGAGTCGCTTGAAATAAAAAAAAGTATTCTGTACTTTATCTGAAGTTTAGATGAGGCAGGGTGCGTTCAAGTACGCCATATCAGACTTGTGAACATTGGGGAGTACCTGAAGCCGTAATTTCGGAGTATGAGTTCACGGGTCCCTTGTCCAAGTTGAGAAATTAGAAGTGATGCTCTCTGTTACGTCTCACCTACGTCTCACCTGAGGGCAGGTTCAGATGAAATGCCCGCAGCCCGAGTTCAGTTACAGCCCGTCCCGGGGAAGAGGAGGATAGGGCGTTACTACGACCCCATTAGGAATTCTTCTCTCCTATTTCTCGAAGAAAATCTTCTTCAGAACTACTGTGGCTTTGCTAGTTCTCAAGAATAATGGAAGCGACTGCCTAGTATTGCAGATTCTCTCTCTCTCTCTCTCTCTCTCTCTCTCTCTCTCTCTCTCTCTCTCTCTCTCTCTCTCAAAAAATGAGTGTCAAGAGCACAATATTTCTTAGTAGTATTTTATGAATTCACTTTGCGGTAACAAGCCTTGTAGTGGTGGGTTATATATATATATATATATATATATATATATATATATATATATATATATATATATGTGTGTGTGTGTGTGTGTGTGTGTGTGTGTGTGTAATATATATATGTATATATATCATATATTGTATACTTATATATGATGTGGGTGTGTGTGTGTATTTGTCTTTTTGCTTTCAATTATGTGTGAATATGGATATGTATACATGTGATGAAGATCAAGAAACAGAGAGAGAGAGAAGAGAGAGAGAGAGAGAGATAGAAAGAGAGAGAGAGAAAGAGAGAGGGAGCGTGCAATGTGGTATGTCTGTGTCTGTACTCTCAGCGTTATAAATGAATCCACCTTTATCTCTTTTTCTAAGACGCCCATTCATCTTAGCAACGGAAAGTCGAGAGAAAAAAAAGAGAAAAAGCAAAAGAGAGATTTAAAACAAATAGGGTACCGTTTCAACAGCCTTTGAAAAAACCTGAGGCTTCTCCTCCTCCTCCTCCTCCTCCTCCTCCTCCTCGCACAAGGCGAACATTTCAGGTCTCTGACATCCCGGGCGTAACACGAGTGTTGCCCCGATGTTATCGTACGTTTTTTTATGAAAGACAATTGTCGTACATGTGTGAAATGATTATCGTGTATCATTTCTGCTCCTTAGGATTAGGACTCTTAGAACACGGGTGTTTTGACGTGAGCCTTTTATCATTACTGTGGCTTTTTATTTTTGTCTTTGTATGTTTATAAATGTATGTACGTAGTGTACGTCAGGTTTATTTATAAGATTCTAAATGTACAATTTTATCGTTTGTGTATTCTTTACTCTCAAGGTTTCGATGTTGTCTTGATTTCATATTTCAAGAAAATTTCGTGACGATTTGGCAAATGAGTAGAGAACCTTCATTGAAATAACAGTTTTTGGGGTAAGGTTTGCTCACAGACCTGTCAGAAGTTCAGAAGAAAAGTGAAATAACTTAATATTTATCTTTTATCTTCACTTTATTTTAATTTAATCTATTTCATTTTCTAACCTAAATTTATTTTTCTTTATTGTTTTAACAACCAAAAAACCAAAGAATTTGTTAAGTTCATGAGTTTTAGTTCTATTTCTTTTATATTGTAATTTTATCTTCACTGTAGTGTTTCCTTCTAGGCTCTGTTTAGTGGAAGCTTGCTAGTTAATCAAATGATCATTCGACTTCTCTGTAAAAAATATATATTTTTAATAATAATGATAATGTAAACTTAATAATAATGATAGTAGTAGCAAAATAGTTCTCTGTAGGTGGAAAGAAGCATTACTCAGTGACAACATTCGCCGAATTATTTATTCTCTATTTGATCTTGTGTTTTTAAGTGTTCTAGTGAATCCATAGACAAACAAGTTAAAAATGCAGCAAGTATAATACTCTATGAAACTCAGCCGCCGTCCATGGTGGCCTATTTTTGTTGGTACCTATAGTTGTGCCAGATGCATGATCATGGCTAGCTATAACCTTAGATAAAATCAAAACTTCTGAGGTTAAAGAGCTGCAATGTAGTATGTTTGATGATTAGAGTGTGGATGATCAGCATACCAATTTGCAGCCCTCTAGCCTCAAGAGTTTTTAAGATTTAAGGGCGGACAGAAAAAGTGCGGATGGACAGACAAGTAGCCATCTTAAGAATTTTCTCTTACAGAAAACTGAAAATAGAGAAAGAGTCTGACATACAATTTTACTGATAAAACTCAATGCGCAACAAAAATAATAGCCAAACACTTTATAATACAAAATAAAAAAAAATGTAGTGTGTGAAAGTGACATAATAAAGACCATTAGCTTGTTTGTTTGCAAAAACAAACAAGGTCCTTTCGACTAACCGAAGAATGAAATGAATAAACAAACATTTATGATCTATGGGCAAGGGTAAAATGGTAGGTGTTGTCTTGTACAGAGACATCAGATTATACATCAGCATTAAAATGAGGAGCTCAAAGTGGTACCACTTTTCGATCCTACGAAAAAAATTGTTATAAAAAGATTAGTAAAAAACAAAAAACCTTAAGTTTATTGGGTGCCCAGTCCTTTGATGCAAATGGCTTCTCTCTCTGGAAGTCATTTAACTTAATGTAAACAAGTCATCTACTTAACCTTTGAGGCTTCTACTGAAGGGGACTTTCTTCGTCTTCTTTTTTTTTCTAATACTTATCCGTTTACTATCTATTTAACGTTCGTTTCGTCATAATATACAATTTATTTTTTGCTGTGTATAGTCCCCTATTTTGAATTTAATGCTCCTTAGTACACACACACACACACTCACACACATATATATATATCTATATCTACATATATATATATATATATATATATATATATATATTATATATATATATGTAGATATAGATATATATATATAATGTGTGTGAGTGTGTGTGTCTCTGTGTGTGTGTACTTAGGAGCATTAAATTCAAAGTAGGGGACTATACACAGCAAAAATAAACTGTATATTATGACGAAACGAACGTTAAATAGTTATAATATATATTATATATATATATATATATATATATATATATATATATATATATATATATATATAATGTGTGTATGATTACTTTTAAGTAGGCATATTATAATCTTCATCTGAAGCTAACGGCGTGAAACTGCAGCGTATGAAGAAAAGCATACGCCAAGCATTTACCACTTATTAGATAGTCGATATCTCTTTATGTGATAAGGATCCATTATTTATGCAGTGACGAAGATAGAGCAAGTTAAGGTCCGGAAGTGTAATGCTTCGTTCACTGGGAGTTTCCCTTTATACGTTGATAATGACTTCTTTTTCATCGCGTTAATATAAAGTTAAAGTTTTTTCATTGTGTTCGTATAAAGTTGACGCAATTATTCAAGTGGAGAAAATCGAAAATGAATACCTTCAAAATAGGGTTAATGACTATGAATGAAACCGATGATCATTCGTAGAGTTAATTTTTTAATTGATGTAACGTAATTACTAAATGGATCAAACAATGGCGATATTCATTCACAGAAGGAAAATTAAAACATAAAACGAAAATCATAAAGAAAAAGGAAACTTTTTTGACGAATCTTTTCCCAAAACCCAAGAAAAGACATGAAGTCAAAAAAAAATGAAATTAGTTCTGGCTTGTAGATCCTTAGTGACGTTTGAAAAAAATGAGAAAAAAAGCTTTAGTGTAAACATATTTTGCTGAAAGTTTTGAACATAAAACGTGGTGTTCAAACTAACATTTGGCAACGAACTGAGAAAAATAACCCAGAATGAATTAGTGTTGTTGATTTTACTGTTGGGTATTAGAGTATAAGGACCCTTTTTTGCTAACCTTCTTTGATGTAAAACTGCCTCTCCTAACGAACATTTGTCGACGTAATGAGAAAATGAAAAAACGATGGCGAAAAACTTTTATTAAATTTTTTTGCGAATAAAAAAAATAGTGAGTAAAAAAATCTTTACTGTACAAAAAAGTCCCCCATTTTTGGCATAGTGTCGAAGGCCCATTTTTTGTAGGTTTGAGTTATCCGTCTTGAAGGTAATTTTGTGTTTGACCTGCTCATTCATTTCAGTATCAAGCGTTTCTGCCTCACCTTTCTTCCTGGATGGTGAAAAAGACAGACTTGATGCTTTGCTGAAACAAGAAGTCAATGATAAAATCACCGTCGATGCAGATAACTCAAATAATAGAAAAAATAAACCTTCAACGCTGCCAAAAGAGGAACGAAATATCCTTCAGTTCTAGTATTGTTTAACAGATACCAAGGGATTTCCTCTTCAACAAAATCGATATATTCAAAATACTGTAATAAAGTACTTGGTAATACGTTAAAATCAAAACTTAAGAATATCTAATCCAGTTTTTATGATGTTTCAACTCAAGTCCTATAACATTTGTTCATTCGTTTGGTTCGACAGGTACATCTCGACTGTACATCTAGTTGATAGTTTTAGATGGATGAATAAAAAATATGAAATGATTGAATAAAAATGATTTAATACTGTCAAAAGAATGCTTGTGACTGCTGAGCAGTTGTTCTTTATTCTGGAAGTAATTACGTCTTGCTAGCTGATTTCCGTGTGGAATTGTAACAGCATGTAGCGGTTTATTGTTGTAAATATGGGACTTCTAATCATTAAGTCCAATTCGGCGATCTCTTCTCTTTTTTTACGGTATTCAAAGCTTGATTGATTTACACCAGGATTTTATTAAAACTTGAATTCGTTATCATTATTGTTTATGCTCCGTAGGCTGATCATTTACTCTGATTTAAGAGACGGTTTACATTTTCTCTTATAGCCAGTCCCTTCAAGAACGGATTTTGAATAGATAATAAAACATGAATCATTAGCATAATATCACACTGAATTGTTATATTCCGCATACATTAGCAATTGAGTAAAAATGGATATGTAGTTGAGCATTAAAAATTTACATAGTGGCAAATACAACTCAATCAAAGAGATCTCTCTGTTCCTCTTAATTGTCAGCGATCTTTCGACCGCGATAAAATGGCGCTGACTAGATTCTAACAATTCCAGGGACACGTCTCGGAAAATAATAACGTCAAACTATGCAAGTCTCGAGATTATCTGTAATCAAAAGTTGATAAAGTTGCGAAAGTTATTTTAATTACTTCACCCTTTTACCACACCTATGGCACAGGTTGCCATATTAGCAAACTGTTTAGTTTCGTTCAGCTGTATCAAAAGCAGCAACACCAAAATACCACATCGGTCTTCATTCATCATTTCTAATAGATTATTACAGCAGAGCATTCAGCGGTTTCTATAGAATATAATTCCCTAGAATTCGACTAGCTATCTGGAAAAGCATTTGCCCTACCCCAAGTGGCCAATTAGTCGTCAAAGAATTGCATATCTTAGCATTTTGAACGAAAAAGATAAATTTGAAATATGCCTGTATGAATTCAAACATTGATGATTAAGTGTACCTCTCAAGTTCGGTTTACACAACCGGTTACACAGCAGCCACTTTCTCAGATGTAGGGAATTTACATTGGGAATACTGACATTTATAACTTTCACCATTATATCAATAAAGCATGAAAAAAGGCGTTCTTCAAACCATCGTTCCTAATTCACCATAGATAATAAACATTTTCGAACAGAAGTTTCTCTCAGTAATTATTTTCCCTGCTTTGTTTTTCTTTTCTCATTTCTGTAAACGTTTTCAATACTGAATAAAAGGATGTTCACAGTTTGCCAAAACAGAGGGAATTTTTCTTCATAAAATATTTTAGAACATTTTTGCTATTTCAAGAAGTACTGTGTAAGACAGCTGCCAAGGGAGGAAAATGAGCACATTCGTAATGAAACACCTCTCGGGCAGGGTTGCCGTTTTGGGGAATTTCGTCTATTAGTATGGCTTTCTGGTGACATCTGGCAACCCTCCGTGGCTTTTCCGATCACAGGCCACGGCACTGAAGAATAAAATTCTTCACTTTGCTTTTTTATGTTTTATTATGAAAATAAAGCTATAATTAACATATCCTGCTTATTTATACAAATTAATTTTATTGAAATTTATATTTTTCTTCGTCAAAATTACTTTATGTTAAGTTAGTGACGTGTAGTTTTCTAACATCACGGAAAATAATTCTACATAGGAAAATACGCATTCTAACCATTAAATCATAAATAACGTAAAAAAAAATCAGGTGAACTGCATATGGTAACACTGCCAAAAGCCAATGTTGTGAAGAAAAAACGGCATCACTGCTCTGGGGAAGAGAATTATGATCAGCTATGAATAACATTGGTAGAATAACAGCGTTAATGGTTGGTTGGCTGACTGGTTTAGATTGAGCAGGTTTATGTCAGTACGGGCCATTGCCTTAAAGAGACTCGTTAGTGGTGTAAAGTGTGAAATGGAGTAGGAAGTGCGGTGTGGACCCCCGGACTCTGTCGGTAACAGGGACGTACTGAATTCACCACCCCGAGTTCGATTGTCAATACTCTTTCATTGTAGAATATAAGAACAACTGCCATCGATAGGCGATGACATCTTTTTCAAGATACAGGACATATAGCTATTCTGAGCCCTTGTCAGCAAATTCTTTAGAGTCGTATTATTTTTGGAAAGTACTTACTTTACCTGACTTCTTAATTGGTTTTGGTCGCAAGACCAAGCAGACGGCATCTTCATAAACCACATGTATTACATTAATTATCTATCTGGGCAGCTTTATCCTTTTTCCTTTGATTTGCATTCAACATCAGTACTTTACTTCCTCTGAAGAGCATTGGCTTAAGACTCCCGAATACATTTCAATCTTGGCTTATAAGTTTACTTTCCTGCTTCACCTATTCTGTGACTCAGCTCTTTTCACATTCCATCATCATCCGAAATATTCGCCCCCAAATACCCATATGAATCTGTTGCCTTCATTCTTCCCACTGCCAATATTCAATATTAACATTAAATGCTCTGTAACTTCTTGCCTCCCATTTACTCACGCAGCCTTTTGCTTGCATCGCTTTCTAATGTCTTTTGTTAAAAATTCCTCCAGAAAATTTCACGAGTCGCTGCAGACTCTTTTAGCCAATCATCTGCAAACATCACCCATCTCATCGAAGTTAAAAGATGTAATATCTGGTTCGATGTGGCTCTTCTGATAGTAAAAAAAATAAGATTTGAAGATTGAAAAGATCTTTTTTAAAGATCGTATATGTAAAATGCTCTGTCGAAACGAACTTTTGGTTAAAGCGGGAGATAAAAATGGAAATAATTTTAAGGCTGGTCTATTGTAGACACGTTTAAGCCAAAAACGATTGATGTGAAAAGATCTTTTTAGTAGAAAATAAAAGATCTTGAATTTAAAACGAGCTGTTCAAATGAACTCCTTAGCTAAGCACAAGAAAAAAAAAATAATTAACGCTGTTTAGTGATAGGCTTTTAGTGACAGAGGCAAAAAATGAGAGAGAAAAAGAGAGAGAGAGAAAAAAAAATTAGTATGAAAAGCGCGGCACAATGGGGATGTTTATAATGGCGATATTTATATTCGGATCATGGGTGGTCGTTCGGGCCACCGCGGTGACTCGCCAGTTTTTGACATAAACAAAAGGCAGCGGATTAACCCTGTCAAAAATGACAAAAAATATTAATAAATTATACAAAGGATTTTGCTTCGTGTTTATGTAGGGGTTGTTAGGGGGAGGGAGGGGGTTTAGATGGGGGTGATGGGGTTGGGGGTCAAGGTAGGTTGATGAGAAAGTCTTTTGCTCGAATGAAATGTTAACTTAGATTTTGTTCCAAGGATTTTTACTTTTTTCTTACTAGCAGTGAATTGTCATCTTCAGACTCTCCAGATATCCAATAGTGGCGTTTTTGTTGTTGTTGTTGCTGCTTTTCTTATTGTTTTGGTCATAAAAACTTGGTGTCGGTTTTTAAAAACAGTTCATATTTCTCCAGGTACTTATTTTAATCATAAATACGCTATTTATATATATGCTTAAATCCAAAATTACTAACAACAAAATCGACTCCTGTGACCTGATTTTCGACTTCAGTTTTTGTCAACGGCTTTTAGTTTATTGGAACAATGGCCTGTTTTTTTCGACTTCAAAATTTTATCAAAACCTTAAAGGTTATTTGATCAATAGCCGGTTTTTTTTCAACTTCAATTTTTGTCAAAACCTTACACAGTTGACTGTTTTACCTCCTTCAATGAGGAAAAACTTGATCCCAGCGAATCCATGAATTTCCTTATCCCCAGACGATGTTTTTCCATATGTCAGTGACGAGGTAAAACATTTACATCGAACTGAAATGCAGAAAGATGCAATTTCAGTGTTAAAAGAAAAAAAAAATGCGTGCTCATTTAGCAGCAGAGAGACGCATCTCCCCTTTGTTTAAATTCAAAACGTGAGGCTTCCATTTGCAGCAGCAAATATTTACCTCGATATTTGTATGTACGGTGGGCATGTGGTCAAGCAGGTTTCTGTAATTTGTCAGAACTTGCAAGTTGTACCAAGGGGACCACCGAGGTGCATAGAAAATGAAAGATGCTGCGAGGAGGCTGTTAGAAAACGAGATGCGCGGAGGTGGCTTCTGTCATTTCGCCTTTAAAGATGCGCGGAGGTGGCTTCTGTCATTTCGCCTTTAAATCTTGTCCTTTTCATTTCACAGCGATGTCCATGTAGGGAGAGGGCCATATTGAATAAAGTTAATAGTAATACTATAGAAGACCTGTCATGTAGCACAAAAGTAATGTGCCATCTGTTGCACTTTCCGCATATGAAGTTTTAATGTAACTAAAACCTTATATATAGTCAATAACATCGTAAGGTTTTGTAGGATATAAAATATAATTGTGTATTATTTTCATTATCTATGTTTATTAGACTTTTTCTAAAATTCTTGTATTGTAAATACTGAATCCGGGAGGGAATATATATATAAAGAGATTACAGGTAGGATTTGAACCCAGAAAGCTTATAGTTTTATTATCTATTTCTCGTCCAGATTGCATTCACGTAGTATTACGTCTATCCACAGTGAGTAAGGAAATTAAGTAGTTAAGAGGTTTTTGTAGCTTGATATATAATGAATTACATATACCATGTGTATTTAATCTTATATATACGAGTACATTGCTAAACATATTATGATTCTTATCGCAAATTAAATACATAAAATATGTACTGCTCGGAAAAGGTAATGCAAAGCAGTCTGCGCTGGCGGCAGAGGCCAGTACTGACAGATGTCCAGCACAATACAATGATCATAAAACTCTAAAATTTATGCAAATCTTAAGACAACATTATCATTTGCTGTTTTCATTGACTGCAGACTTGTGGAACCGCTAATATATTGTTCTTTTATTTTTAAGAATAAATTATATTTTTATTCTACAAATTGCTTTAACATCTGAAAGTACAGACACAACGTGATTCGATCAGGTATATAAACAAACTCAGGCGCGCCCCACCCCCCCTTTCTCTCTCTCTCTCTCTCTCTCTCTCTCTCTCACTCTCTCCATATTTTATAGATGTTCTTCCTTCCCTTTATATTATATTGCTCTTCTCTCTAGAGACCAACTGCCTTTACCGAATCAATTGAAGAGACTAAAAGAAAGACTCTCTCTCTCTCTCTCTCTCTCTCTCTCTCTCTCTCTCTCTCTCTCATTCTCGGTATCTCCTTCTACTTACCGGTCCTTCCTCCGAAGACTAGCCACCTTTATCATGCTAATAGAACAAACTGCTCAAGGAAAAGAAGTCTGGTGAAGGAAGAAGCTATATAAAAGGTTATAAAACGGTAGTGTGGATTGGGGCTACACGTGTTGGCCGTAATTATATCACCAAGGAAAAATGTGGGGTGGAAAGAGAGAGAGAGAGAGAGAGAGAGAGAGAGAGAGAGAGAGAGAGAGAGGAAAGGGGGGGGAAAGTGC
>NC_087202.1:25926158-25956158 GCF_015104395.2 Macrobrachium nipponense | reverse complement strand
ACAATAGCAATAATAAGAATGATAATAATAATTATAATAATTATAATAATTACTATTTTTCAGCTTATTACCACATGCCTATGCAGAATGCTAACCCCATAAAGTGAGCATAGTTTTTTTATTTTTGAATGACATAATCGTCATATATATTCTTTCTCTATGCGGGCAACAATAATCTACGTATTCATTTAGGATTTAAATAAGAATTTCTTAGACATTTAAAGACAATTATTTTATACAACTCGAACGACCCTAGACTAACTTTCAAATGTTGACTTTTTTTTTTTTCTTATTCTTCATCAGATCTCTCTCTCTCGGAATTCATTGTTCTTTTACAAAGCGATGCCTCTTTGGCCTTTGCTGTTAAAAGCCTTTATTAGGTTTATTTACAGGCCAATAGCGACGACGTGGAGGGAGCGGGTGGGAGGGGGGGGGGGGTTGTGTACAATAATGTGTGGAATCTTCCTTCAGGCTTGACTTGGCTCCTCCTGCCTTCCTCATGTCAAGGACTCTTTGTTTAAAGTTTGTCTTTGGTAAAACTCCTCTCTCTCTCTCTCTCTCTCTCTCTCTCTCTCTCTCTCTCTCTCTCTCTCTCTCTCTCTCCGAACTCCGTTTTCTCGTGCGAATAGCTTCCATGCTTTTCCGAATTTGGTCATTCGTACGTGACGGGGTCATCAGATATTAGACGATAAAATAGTTCTGCTTTATAGTCTGTGATTCGATTAATTTCATATTATTATTATTATTATTATTATTATTATTATTATTATTATTATTATTATTATTATTATTATTATTATTATTATTATTATTATAATGACCAGACGTGACGTTGATTGACAAAGTCAAGAAGATAGTATCACTCATTGATGTCGCAATACCATGGGACACCAGAGTTGAAGAGAAAGAGAGGGAAAAATGGATAACTATCAAGATCTGAAAATAGAAATAAGAAGGATATGGGATATGCCAGTGGAAATCGTACCCATAATCATAGGGGCACTAGGCACGATCCCAAGATCCCTGAAAAGGAATCAAGAAAAAATAGAGGCTGAAGTAGCTCCAGGACTCATGCAGAAGAGTGTGATCCTATAAACGGCGCACACAGTAAGAAAAGTGATGGACTCCTAAGGAGGCAGGATGCAACCCGGAACCCCACACTGTAAATACCACCCAGTCGAATTGGAGGACTGTGATAGAGCACAAAAAAAATAATAATAATAATAATAATAATTATTATTATTATTATTTTTTTTTTTTTTTTTTTTGCTCTATCACAGTCCTCCAATTCGACTGGGTGGTATTTATAGTGTGGGGTTCCAGGGTTTGCATCCTGCCTCCTTAGGAGTCCCATCACTTTTCTTACTATGTGTGCCGTTTCTAGGATCACACTCTTCTGCATGAGACCTGGAGCTACTTCAGCCTCTAGTTTTTCTAGATTCCTTTTCAGGGATCTTGGGATCGTGCCTAGTGCTCCTATGATTATGGGTACGATTTCCACTGGCATATCCCATATCCTTCTTATTTCTATTTTCAGATCTTGATACTTATCCATTTTTTCCCTCTCTTTCTCTTCAACTCTGGTGTCCCATGGTATTGCGACATCAATGAGTGATACTTTCTTCTTGACTTTGTCAATCAACGTCACGTCTGGTCTATTTGCACGTATCACCCTATCCGTTCTGATACCATAGTCCCAGAGGATCTTTGCCTGATCGTTTTCTATCACTCCCTCAGGTTGGTGCTCGTACCACTTATTACTGCAAGGTAGCTGATGTTTCTTGCACAGGCTCCAGTGGAGGGCTTTTGCCACTGAATCATGCCTCTTTTTGTACTGGTTCTGTGCAAGTGCCGGGCATTCACTTGCTATGTGGTTTATGGTTTCATTTTTCGTATTGCACTTCCTACATATGGGAGAGATGTTATTTCCGTCTATCGTACTTTGAACATATCTGGTTCTTAGGGCCTGATCTTGTGCCGCTGTTATCATTCCTTCAGTTTCCTTCTTTAGCTCTCCCCTCTGTAGCCATTGCCAATTGTCATCGCTGGCTAGTTCTTTAGTCTGTCTCATGTATTGTCCGTGCATTGGTTTGTTGTGCCAGTCCTCTGTTCTTTCTGGCTTTCTCCTGTCTCTGTATATTTCTGGGTCTTCGTCTACTTTTATTATTATTATTATTATTATTATTATTATTATTATTATTATTATTAATTTGTGCGTTTAAGGGAGCATGAAAATGTTGATTGGTAAATTAGTTGGAATCTGATTTAGGAATTGTGAGTTACTTGTCCCTCGTAGAGAGCCTTAAAAGCCAGTGTGATTATTAAGAAGAATAAACAGTAAGCCGGGCCTGTTTTCCACGTTAGCTTTCGTGCTCAATGGCTCTTATGTGTACATAAGCGTGTATATATGTTTTTATGTATGTGCACAGGAACAAATACGTGTGTGTGTGTGTGTGTGCGTGTGTGTTAGTAGTGTATATGATTACCTGAAAATGATCATTTTGAGCCATAGCGTTAAATTTGCTTTTGTAAGTGTTTATGATTTTTTATTTTTAAAAAAATGAATGCCACTCACACGCCAATTTCTCCCCCGCCCTTACCTTAGGGCGGCCTCATAAGTAAGGCTCTTATTAGCTCCGAAAACATCGTTAAAGACGTTTCCGGTATATTTTGTATGACGTATATGTGTTTTATTTCTTCTTCTTCTTTTGAAAACGATTGCTATACCATGCGATCCTTCATAAGTTTTCGGCTTCACTGAACAATTGCTTGACTTGGGATTATGTGGTGTTGTGACTACTTATTTTTTGAACTAAATCATTTTATTACTGCGATGCACAGGTCACATTTCTTACGAACTGACATTTTTTTTTTTTCAACTAAAATGGAACAGTGAATAAGCAAGATATCTTTCATGTTGGTATACGAGCCATAATTCATTTAAGATGTCCTATCAGCAGATGCCATAATCTGTCATCATTAAAGGTTATTGACACTGTAAATTCGGAGAGCTGTCAATCATGATGTAAGCGTTCATTGAGTGTGCGTCTTTGCTGCTCTGTGCTCCTTCCTTATTCAAATGAGCGTAAAGCAATAATAATCAAAGGTGGTTTTAGACGTTCTCTGACAAATGTATATTGTTTTGAAATGCATTTATTTGTTGTTGCAGTTCTTGATGTCTTAAGCTTACAACCACGATTAATAATAGTAGAAATAGATGTGCTTCTGCTATTTCTATTATTTCAATGTCATTTTGATGCCGTGGTTCTTCATATTATATCTCAACTACCGCTATTAGTAGTAGCAGTTGTTGTAGAAGTGCTATTGCTATTCCTACTTCTATTTTATCAGCAGTGTTTTATAGGAGTAGTAGTATTCTCCCTAGAAGCCAGAGTTAATTTCCTTCTCGCGCCAAATTTGGCAGGAAATCAAGTGGGCGGGGCTAAGCGACGAGGTGGGCGGGCCTTATCTTCTGAGCCCATTCGGATGCACGCAGCATTTGCATCTGAATAAGTTCAGATGAAGATCATCGCAGGAATAAACGCTTACAGGAGAACATCTCCTCGAGTGTTTGCCCAAAAGGCATTTGTTAGTGCTTTATTAGAAATCAAATGCACAATGCTTTGGAATCCGAAGCGGTTCCTATTCGCAGACCAAAGTTACAATGCAGGCATTTCCCTTCGCATCAGAAAATGGGTCCATTAGTATTCGCTGCCTTTTCCAGACCTGGAGATTCCAAAGTTCCTGGAATGTTATTGGAAATTCACGGCTGCTATAAGCATTCCTCGGTGGACATTCTGGAGGTGCGCTGTACATAAATACTACATTGAAGCAGTTGGGATTTTTCATACAATTGATTTTTATTGCGTCTCTCTCTCTCTCTCTCTCTCTCCTCTCTCTCTCTCTCTCTCTCTCTCTCTCTCCTCTCCCTCTCTCTCTCTCTCTCTCCCCCCTCTCTCTCTCTCTCTGTTTTCAAAATTTTATAGCCACTTTCAAGCTGTCGGATTTTAAAACTTTTATGCTCTTTCTCTCACTGTCTCTCTCTCTCTATCTCTCTTTCCTTCTATCTTTTTTTCATCTTCCAACTCTCTCTCTAAATTGTAGTGTGGCTTGTCGTAGCATTCCAATTCTGGAAATTTTGCTTTATTTCATAACATGAATTGAAGACGGGGGATTGAAAAAGATTAAAGAACAACGAAAGGTTGAAATTCTATTTGAATACCTTTTGCAAGCACATGATTTCCAGAGGAAATTCTATTGCAAGCTTCAATCTCTCTTCTCTCTCTCTCTCTCTCTCCTCTCTCTCTCTCTCTCTCTCTCTCTCAAAAGGCAATAAGCGCTTGCATTTCGTCTCTGGCCGAGAATCGGGTCGTCTGGTCGCCTATGCAAATGTCTCCATACTGCTGGATACACCCACCAAATTTGGAGGCTTTACACCACATTCTGGAGGTGGATTGATACTTTAGCCCACCTCTCTCCCCCTTCCACCTCTCTCCCCCTTCCACCTCTCTCCCCCTTCCCCAGCCAGCGTTCTTGAGGTTGGAGGGAAGGAGAGAAACGTGGTAAGGAGTAGAGATTGCATTGGGAGAATAAAATTTTCTCTCTCTCTCTCTCTCTCTCTCTCTCTCTCTCTCTCTCTCTCTTATTATAGTTAAGGAACAGATAGTATTTGGAAGAGGATACAAATATTTAAAAATATACTAAAATAAAGGGCCTCTCTCTCTCTCTCTCTCTCTCTCTCTCTCTCTCTCTCATTTGCGTAAGTGAAAGATAATTATTATTACCAAGTTTCTGAAAGCTGGAGCATCATTATATTATGTTAATAATTCTCCGAATCCATTAAAAGAATATCCTTTAATTCCCCTTTGAATTGTGTGCTACAGCAAGTTGAAATAGCAAATATTGCTTTATTTCAACTAAATAATGTAGCATTTCGGTACCAAAAAAATGAAAAATCAAGTGGAGGAAATAGTTTCACTTTTCCCACATACTGTTCAATTCCTCATTTATGTAAATTTGTGAAAAACTGTACAATAATATTTTTTCGTTGCAGTTGCATTGTTTTATTATTAGAAAACAATCTTTTTTAAAGGCAACACGTTGTTAGTCATGAAAGTGGATTCTTATGTCATGAATTTTCGAATTACGCTTTACAACTATTGAGGATGGGTTGTTTTAAAGTACTTTATTTTATTTATTTATTTATTTATTTATTTATTTATTTATTTATTCATTTATTTACTTTTTTTCTGTTAGAATCTCAGATTGATATTCTTCACTTTCTGTCTCTCTCTCTCTCTCATACACACACACACACACACATACGCACGCTGCATTCGATCCCAAACCTCTTTTTCTCTCCCTCTCAGTGTGTAATGTTGGGATTTTCTGTATAACTTCATAGTAGACTTTGTCTTTGAATGCTTAGAAATTCATCTCTCTCTCTCTCTCTCTCTCTCTCTCGTGGAGCCAACTTCAAAGAGCCTTCTATTTGTGGGAGATGGGCAGTGAGGGCATTCCGAGCGCAGATCATACAGAAGAAAGAGCCCGATGCGCGATCGGCCTCCACCGCCGCGTTCCTCCTTGGCGGACGTCACACCAATTATTGCAAATCTCGGTGATCGCCACTTTTTTTTTCTCTCTATCCCTTTTTACTGCTGGCGATTCTTATCCTCGTAAGTTATGCGTCTGTTCGCGTTGCCCTATACATACTCTTTAGCATATACGGCAAAAAGGGATGCCAGCCACTGTGGGGGGTGGGTGAAGATCCAGCTGTGGGAACGGGGGAGGGAGTAGGGGGGGAGGGGGTGTGGGTGAGTGTTGTACCTAGTTTCGCTTATTAAAACATTCTCTCTGTAGGGTGGTTGTTTTGGTGACTTTCATGATGATGTTATTCTGAGATAACAATATAACAATGAAGTTGTTATAGGTTTATTTCATAACAACAACAATAATGATATCGCCAGCAGTATCGACCATCATAGTTATTTAGATTATTTCTACCTGGATACCGTTGCTGTTGTCGTAGTCATTACCCGTGAAAACATTGCAGAAGTTAATACTATTATTAATGCTGAATATTTTCAGTAGTTTTCAGTGCTGTTCTTGAAAAGGATGTTTTTTTTAGATACTTTTGAATTGCAACGCATAATGAATCAACATTGAATAAGAAATGAGAAAATAAGAAAAATTATCATTTAACAGTAATTCACAAAACCCTGATGTTAATTTGTTAACAGCTTACAATACAGTTTTCTGTACAATTAAGTCAGAGAGAGAGAGAGAGAGAGAGAGAGAGAGGAGAGAGAGAGAGAGAGAGAGAGATAGGCTGGCCTTGCAAAGGTAACATTTTGACAACGATCAACGGCAATAAAAAGTGTTTCTTACCACGGGGAGTCTTGGCAGCATCGTAGGTCAAGTGTAGGACGACAGTAAATTATTTTCCAAGCATTTTTATGGTTTTTTTCTTTGGGGCCCGAAAACATAAAGGATGTTTGAAGCCAAGATCCAGAGAAAACGGCTTCTCGGGGCTTCGGTTAAAGCGACCTGTATACCAGGAAGGATAGAGTTTCTGTCTGAATTGACTGTTATCAGTTATGAAATACATATTGTTGCTCAAAAAGATCGGAAGCTGACTGATTCAAATTCATCGAGGAGAAGAAAAGGACCGGATATAAAACCAAGTGCTCATGCAATTCTCTTTCCAGTACGAAGAATAAGATCAAGGATTCCAGAAATTTGAAATCAGAGTAAATAGACTCGACTCATCGTAGCCAGCCAAAGAAATGGTACTTGGAAATTGAGCGGCATAAAACGATGAAAGCGAGACTTAACTATAATTGAGTGTATATCAAAATGTGTTTCCATGGGCGGGTGAGGGTTTCAAATACAATGCTGGCTTGGTTTAACGGGAAAAATGGAACGCTTATTCATTCATTATAAATATGGCTGCCACGAAGCATAATCTGCCTATGATTTATATTTCTTCAGTAATGTTTAATCACATACTAAACGAATCTAGTCAAATTTTAGTCTCTTCCCCCTTAGTATTTCGATGGGGTTTAGCAAGTGATGGTTTTATACGAGCTTTATGCTTAGGAATTTATCTCTTCAATCTCTTTTTTTTTTGCTTTCTTTCTTTTATCTGATATGATCCTCCATCATCAGGTTTTTCCAAGACGGTTTGCCGTCGGCTTTGCCATCTCGTACCATTTGGAAATGACTCTCAGAGGACGGCTTCCAATCTCTGGATGCTTAGCATTTTACCAATTTTTCGATATCATTATCTATTTTTCGACGTTGGCAGTTGCAAAATAATTTTATCCTTAGATAAAGTAACCACCCCGACATGGCTGAGAGACGCAGTAAAAAAGCTGTAACCAGGATAGTCAAACCCCATTTTACAATTGCCGAACGAAAGATGTTTTCTTTCGACCTGGTATCTCAGAATTCTCAACGCATTTGTAAAAGACATGTTTGCCATTACCTCAAGGACCAGTGTTTGATGTGCCTTTTTGTCCATTGTAATGACTTGAAAATAGTTCCTTTTCATTTTTGTTGTTTTCATCATGACAAACTAAAAGTATCTATATCCAAATAATTGAAACACTGTCATGAACATTCCCCAAAAGGATCTGGGATTCGGACATTGCAAGAGAACCCAAATGACAGCATGATTACTCTGCTAGTTTGAGCGTTCATACGTATCTTCTTATCTTCGTTATGATGTTTTAATTATTTTACCATACATGTAGCCGATATATACATATATACACACATATATGTATTAACTATAATATGTATATATACTATATAATATAATACTTATATTTAGTTTATAGAATATATATATATATTCATATATATTATATACTCTTATATATCTGGGTCATACTATATAATATACATTTACTAATATATTATATATATATATATATATATATAATAGCTATATATATATATATATTAATATATTATATTATTGGAGTTATTTTTCACATCAGCTACAAATGTCCTCTTATATGTAATTCGCTCTACTACCTCGGAATTGATATATTTTCTTATATATTTACCGAAGGGGAATTTTTTAGTTAATAATTTCGTCGGCACACGGGCACGAACCTAGGTACCATGAAATCAGGACGTACAGTGAAGCACTTTAACCACACAGCTGTCACGATATGTGTGGTTAAAAAGCGCTTCACTGTACGTCCTGATTTCTTGGTTCCGACGTTCGCGCTCGCGAGCCGACGAAATTATTATTATCAACTAAAAAATTTCCCCTTCGGTTAACACATATGGAAATATAATTAAATTTTTCCGAGGTAGAGCGAATTATATATTAAAAAGACATTTGTAGCTTAATGCATATGTATATATATATATATATTATATATATATATATTGATATATATATAGAATATATATTATATTAAGAACATACATACAACATACAGTACATACATATATATCTAATATATATATATATATATATAATATAATATATATATAGTATATATATATTATAGATATATATATATATATATATATTTATATATATATAATATGAAGACACATAAACATCCCAAGTCCAGCGTTAGCAACCCTCTCGGTCTGAGGTAATTCGTTTTATTTTACAACCGACAATAAAACTGTTAAGTTCAATAAAACGATCTGTTGGCCGACACCAACATCCTATTTTTTCTAGTAAAGGTAAGAATTTAAAAGTGAGAAGACAGAAAATTTCCACCTCTCTCTCTCTCTCTCTCTCTCTCTCTCAATAACTGAGATGTTGTGACTCCAGTTTTTAACAGACATAATCAATCTCTCTCTCTCTCTCTCTCTCTCTCTTCTCTCTCTCTCTCTCTCTCTCAGTGATAATCATACTTTTCGTTGAGAACAAACCCAAATTTTCTTTCCATGTGGCAATGAAATGATCTCCAAGTCAAAGTCATATTGCTTTATTTTTTGGGAAAAATATCTTGTTTCCTTTGGGAAATTTAATTTCTTGTGTGTATACCGTTCTTAGAATTTAATTATGAGATATAAACCCAGGACTGCTGCTAATAATAATAATACTAATTTGCTTCAGAATGTAGGTTTCCGAAAGATTGCGTTGAACAAAAGTGCCGTCACATTATTCAGTCAGTTAAATATGACTGAAAAATTAAATTAAAAGTGAATATAAGTAACAGTTTAAATATGACGTCTGAATTGATGTGACAATTGCTATATAACAACAATGACATTGTAAGATACATTTACTTCCTGGAGGGGATTCTCCTTCCTAATTTATTTAGTCTTTGGGATTACATATTAAGACTTCACGTTTTTGTCAATTTAATTTGAATTCTGTAATAAAAACAACTTAAGGTTTGGGTTTCTAAGACAAGATAAGTTCTGATGTAATTTTTCGAACTTCCTTTCGAGTGTTTTAATTGACAGACCTTTTCGACTAGATTTGATTTACACTACTTTCAGATTCCTTGACCTCAGTCTAAGTTTAGTCTTTCTCCGCCGGATTTTTAGGCCTTAAAATTCACGTTATCTTTCGATACAGAATGTCTGTGTTAGTTTAAACAATTTTGTTATAGTAGTTTTTTTCCGTTCAAGAATAAAAAGGCGTAACGTCGTTTCCTTTGCTTCTGTTGAGAAGCAGAATGGCGCCTCTGCATCTGAATAACACCTTCGCTACTTTACCTTCAAAGCCACACGAGGAAAATAGCCATTTGTGATAACTGTAATCCCTCAACGAGATCAAAAGAGCACACTTTAGCAAATGCTCGCTATAACAGATGCGCACCATAACAAATGCACGCTGCTACAGATGCACGCTATAACAGATGCAGCATCACCAGGATGGTAAAGAGATTCCGGTGCGTTGATTTAAAAAAAAAAAAAAAAAAGTTAATGGAAACTCTGGTTTCGGATGACAGGTTTGGCATTTATAACCGGATAAGAATGTAGAGGAACTAAGTTAGCTAAGGAGAAAATGGGAAAAGGCGATTAAGGGGGAGATAAAGAGAGAGACAGAGAGAGAGAGAGAGAGAGAGAGAGAGAGAGACAGAGAGAGAGAGAGAGAGAGAGAGAGAGAGAGAGAGAGAGAGAGAGAGATACGAGAAGGGAAGGGCGTTGAGGAAAGGAATGAGAATTGTTATGTCATGTGATATGCTTGCATTCTTGGAGATTTTTATGACGGCCATCTTACTTTGAACAGTAGCTATTTATTTTTTCCTCTCTCTCTCTCTCTCTCTCTCTCTCTCTCTCTCTCTCTCTCTCTCTCTCTCACATACACATCCGGGAATACACATCAATGTGAGAATACTTCAATCGCGTTGTGTGACAGAAGAAAAAATGAACATGTTAAAATTAATGTGTAACCTAAATCACTCGAATTAAAGAAACGGAGTATCTAAACAAAGCAATGGTAATTTAGGAAATGGAAAAATCTACAATGTCCGGGCAGATCCCCCGCACTGGGATACCGGATGAAACTGCAATGGAAGGTTATGATTTCCCCGTAATAACTGAAATATGACTCGGTTATATAAATGGACTTAACATGAGTCAGTTAATAGACTTTTTTAGATGTTAGGCAGCAGTGTTAAGCAGAGAAATTGCGTGATACGGCTCTGTCCAGTGCATCCTGAATTCTTGAATTGACTTCTTATGAATAATTACTGTGAATAATTGGTCCGGTACCTTGGGATGGATTAAAAAAAGTGAATAACTGAAGGCGAAACAAAAACAAAGATTAAACGTTTTAAGAGAAGTTTGGTTAGTATGAGATGACATTATGCGAATTATGTTGATTTGCATACCTTTGTTATCTCTCTCTCTCTCTCTCTCCTCACAAATTGCATTCGGGCATGTAGCTACATCGGCCAAAAGTAGTAGTAGGAACCATTGTAATAGTAGCAACGGCAGAGCCATTTCGTAAATGCTTTGTTGTCTGTGACGTAGAACAGACGTGTAAGTCGAGAGTTCCGGTGGCTTTTGTAACGAAACACTTTGCGACATATTTTTTTTCTTTCTTTCTTTTTTTCAGTGCTCAGAAGTGTCTTTGATATTTTAGACAAGAGAAGAATGAATTGCATTTCTTCTCGTTTAATGAATGGAGCGGTTTGGTCCTTAATCGGCGGTGGGTCTTTTATTCGTGAAAATTAGACTTTTTTCCCAGTTTTGCTGTGTTGTTACTTTGGAACATTATTTTTTTTATCTAAGAATAGGATATCGTAATTCATCAAATTCTCTCTCTCTCTCTCTCTCTCTCTCTCTCTCTCTCTCTCTCTCTCTCTCTCTCTCTCTCTCTCTCTTTTTAAAACAGACAACCGTATTTATTCAAGATTTTCTCTCGTTTTATTTTGAAGGTAGAAAATCGTAATTTATTAAATATTCTCTCTCTCTCTCTCTCTCTCTCTCTCTCTCTCTCTCTCTCTCTCTCTCTCTCTCTCTCTCTTTATTTATAAAACAGACAACCGTATTTATTAAAGATTTTCTCTCGTTTTATTTTGAAGGTAGAAAATCGTAATTTATTAAATATTCTCTCTCTCTCTCTCTCTCTCTCTCTCTCTCTCTCTCTCTCTCTCTCTCTCTCTCTCTCTCTCTCTCTCAGAACAACTTATGAATTCCAAACCAACGGAAAAATAAATGTTAGTTATTAAAATATCTTATGAAGATTTTTGAAACAGGAACGTCCCCAGAATTTGATATAATGTAACTTATGCTGTAGAGTAACCAGGAACCTGAACAGGGCAGAGAGCGATGTTTGGAATGAAAATGGATATGGGTATTGGCATGGTTAAAATATTTATGATTTTGGTCACATTAGCTCTGCTAACCGGCTTATGAGATTACTTTCTTTGTTGATAAATAAGCGTTACACATTCATGCAATATTTGTGTAAGTAATTGGAATAAACAATAGTTTGACCATTTTTCATAAACTGTATTTTGACAGCGACCATCAACGTTCACAACTGATCCCTGATCCTCTTTTCCCGCTGAAAGTAATCAGTTCGCTGAACTGTAATCCAAACATCCAAAGAAGAATGTATTCACTTGAAATAAATAACAGAAGTTAATAGGAAATACAGAAAAAGAGATCAGTTAATAGAAAAGGAGAAATAAACTAACAAATTAATAGATAAATAGATGAAAAATAAGTAAATTATTAAGATATACAAGAGAATTGCTTTAGCTGGGCAATGTGTGACATCTTCGCTGGAATGATCGAGGTTCCAATTGCACTGAATCCTCACGGAAACTGTTCCACATCCAAACGGTGTGAGGAGGAACAAAGGAACTTCTCAGTTCCAGAGGTCCTTTGTTCTTCCTCAAACCGTTTGGATGTGGAACAGTTTCCCTGAGGATTTATTGCAACTGGAACCTCGATCATTCAAGCGAGGATGTCACACATTGCCCACCTAAACAATTCTCTTGTATATCTTAATAATTTACTTATTTTTCATCTATTTATCTATTAGTTTGTTAGTTTATTTCTCCTTTTCTATTAACTGATCTCTTTTTCTGTATTTCCTATTAACTTCTGTTATTTATTTCAAGTGAATACATTCTTCTTTGGATGTTTGGATTACAGTCAGTGGCCTCTGGGAGCTTGTTCTATATGAGTAAGGTTGATTTTCTGAATGATAGTACCACTAATAATAATTGACGCAAATGTCACGAAACAACTACTATTTTCTGTAATCAAACAAATCCGAAATACGAAAGCCATTCGTAAGATGTGTCCCTAATACTGGTCCTAACATTTAAAATGTTTATTATGAATTACTGATGACTCGAACACACGCTCTAAGTCTATAAACAAAAATGAACGAGCTGTGTAAAACGATTCCATTCATTCCTTAGCCATTTCCTCGATGAATGGGATCTCTCACCGCGATGGTTATGTGAGTCAGTCTTGTCCCCTGCAACGCCACGGAGACACAACCCGATGAATCATCCTTTTATCTTTTTACACAAAAGTTGATGTCTTCACTTTCGCTGTCGTTGATAACTGAAGGTGAAATAAAGCCTGGAGGATTATAAGGTGTATATAAAACGAGATTATATGCATATATATATATATATATATATATATATATATATATATATATATATATACATATATATATATAATATATGAATAATTATCACATCGAACCGTGATCCATTTATATATCAATTCAAGCTACAAATGTCCTTTAATATCTAAATTCACTTTACCTCCCAAATGATATATTTTCATATATGTCCGAAGGGGATTTTTTTTAATTGATAATAATTTCGTCCCCCATGGGATCGAACCACCGTCCAAGTGGACGGGGACGAAATCAGGACAGTCAGTGACGCTATCCAATCAGCCAACAGAGACGCTATAAGTTCATATCGATTCTGACCTTACAAATCCACCCTCGATCTGGATGCTTTCGTAATTAGATCGATATGGAACCCCGTCTACCATGTTGGCCAATTCGAGCGTTTGACAGCACGTAGCCTTTTGTTATGAATAATTATCACATCGAACCGTGATCCCATTTATATATCAATTCAAGCTACAATGTCCTTTAATATCTAAATTCACTTTACCTCCCAAATGATATTTTTCATATATGTACCGAAGGGGAATTTTTTTAATTGATAATAATTTCGTCCCCCCATGGGATCGAACCACCGTCCAAGTGGACGGGGACGAAATCAGGACAGTCAGTGACGCTATCCAATCAGTCCAACAGAGACGCTATAAGTTTCATATCGATTCTGACCTTACAAATCACCCTCGATCTGATGCTTTCGTAATTAGAATCGATATGGAACCCCGTCTACCATGTTGGCCAATTCGAGCGTTTGGACAGACGTAGCCTTTTGTTATGAATTAATTATCACATCGAACCGTGATCCATTTATATATCAATTCAAGCTACAAATGTCCTTTAATATCTAAATTCACTTTACCTCCCAAATGATATATTTTCATATATGTACTGAAGGGGAATTTTTTTAATTGATAATAATTTCGTCCCCCATGGGATCGAACCACCGTCCAAGTGGACGGGGACGAAATCAGGACAGTCAGTGACGCTATCCAATCAGCCAACAGCGACGCTATAAGTTATATCGATTCTGACCTTACAAATCACCTCGATCTGGATGCTTTCGTAATTAGAATCGATATGGAACCCCGTCTACCATGTTGGCCCAATTCGAGCGTTTGACAGCACGTAGCCTTTTGTTATGAATAATTATCACATCGAACGTGATCCATATATCAATTCAAGCTACAAATGTCCTTTAAATATAAATTCACTTTACCTCCAAATGATATATTTTCTATATGTACCGAAGGGGAATTTTTTTTAATTGATAATAATTTCGTCCCCCCATGGGATCGACCACCGTCCAAGTGGACGGGGGACGAAATCAGGACAGTCAGTGACGCTATCCAATCAGCCAACAGAGACGCTATAAGTTCATATCGTTCTGACCTTACAAATCACCCTCGATCTGGATGCTTTCGTAATTAGAATCGATATGGAACCCCGTCTACATGTTGGCCAATTCGAGCGTTTGACAGCACGTAGCCTTTTGTTATGAATAATTATAACATCGAACCGTGATCCATTTCAATATCAATCAGGAAGCTACAAATGTCCTTTAATTATCTAAATTTCACTTACCTCCCAAATGATATATTTTCATATATTACCGAAGGGGAATTTTTTTAATTGATAATAATTTCGTCCCCCCATGTGATCGAACCACCGTCCAAGTGGACGGGGACGAAATCAGGACAGTCAGTGACGCTATCCAATCAGCCAACAGAGACGCTATAAGTCATATCGATTCTGACCTTACAAATCACCCTCGATCTGGATGCTTTCGTAATTAGAATCGATATGGAACCCCGTCTACCATGTTGGCCAATTCGAGCGTTTGACAGCACGTAGCCTTTTGTTATGAATAATTATCACATCGAACCGTGATCCATTTATATATCAATTCAAGCTACAAATGTCCTTTAATATCTAAATTCACTTTACCTCCCAAATGCTATATTTTTCATATATGTACCGAAGGGGAATTTTTTTGAATTGATAATAATTTCGTCCCCCCATGGGATCGAACCACCGTCCAAGACGAAACGAAAATTATTATCAATTAAAAAAATTCCCCTTCGGTACATATATGAAAATTATATCATTTGGGAGGGAGGTAAAGTGAATTTAGATATTGAAAGGACATTTGTAGCATTGAATTGATATATAAATGGATCACGGTTCGATGTGATATTATTCATAACAAAAGGCTTACGTGCTGTACAAACGCTCGAATTGGCCAACATGGTAGACGGGTTCCTATCGATTCTAATTACGAAAGCATCCAGATCGAGGGTGATTTGTAAGGTCAGAATCGATATGAACTTATAGCGTCTCTGTTGGCTGATTGGATAGCGTCACTGACTGTCCTGATTTCGTCCCCGTCCACTTGGACGGTGGTTCGATCCCATGGGGGGACGAAATTATTATCAATTAAAAAAATTCCCCTTCGGTACATATATGAAAAAATATCATTTGGGAGGTAAAGTGAATTTAGATATTAAAGGACATTTGTAGCTTGAATTGATATATAAATGGATCACGGTTCGATGTGATAATTATTCATAACAAAAGGCTACGTGCTGTCAAACGCTCGAATTGGCCAACATGGTAGACGGGGTTCCATATCGATTCTAATTACGAAAGCATCCAGATCGAGGGTGATTTGTAAGGTCAGAATCGATATGAACTTATAGCGTCTCTGTTGGCTGATTGGATAGCGTCACTGACTGTCCTGATTTCGTCCCCGTCCACTTGGACGGTGGTTCGATCCCATGGGGGGACGAAATTATTATCAATTAAAAAAATTCCCCTTCGGTACATATATGAAAATATATCATTTGGGAGGTAAAGTGAATTTAGATATTAAAGGACATTTGTAGCTTGAATTGATATATAAATGGATCACGGTTCGATGTGATAATTATTCATAACAAAAGGCTACGTGCTGTCAAACGCTCGAATTGGCCAACATGGTAGACGGGGTTCCATATCGATTCTAATTACGAAAGCATCCAGATCGAGGGTGATTTGTAAGGTCAGAATCGATATGAACTTATAGCGTCTCTGTTGGCTGATTGGATAGCGTCACTGACTGTCCTGATTTCGTCCCCGTCCACTTGGACGGTGGTTCGATCCCATGGGGGGACGAAATTATTATCAATTAAAAAAAATTCCCCCCCCTTCGGTACATATATGAAAATATATCATTTGGGAGGTAAAGTGAATTTAGATATTAAAGGACATTTGTAGCTTGAATTGATATATATAAATGGATCACGGTTCGATGTGATAATTATTCATAACAAAAGGCTACGTGCTGTCAAACGCTCGAATTGGCCAACATGGTAGACGGGGTTCCATATCGATTCTAATTACGAAAGCATCCAGATCGAGGGTGATTTGTAAGGTCAGAATCGATATGAACTTATAGCGTCTCTGTTGGCTGATTGGATAGCGTCACTGACTGTCCTGATTTCGTCCCCGTCCACTTGGACGGTGGTTCGATCCCATGGGGGGACGAAATTATTATCAGCAAAAAAATTTCCCCTTCGGTACATATATGAAAATATATCATTTGGGAGGTAAAGTGACATTTAGATATTAAAGGGACATTTGTAGCTTGAATTGATATATAATATATATGTTACATACATATATCTACATGTACATAGTACATAGATTCTATATACATATATATATATACATATATACACTACGTATATGTATATATATCTACGTATGTATATATATACATACAAACAGACCACTGAAATATACTCTTAGCCTTAAACCAAAGTGTTTTATTGCGTCTTTTATACTTGAGACGTATCCTGTTTTAACAGAAGAATTTACACACACACATACACAAACACATAAATATATATATATATATACTATATATATATATATAGAGAGAGAGAGAGAGAGAGAGAGAGAGAGAGAGAGAGAGAGAGAAGTGGTGTAGTTTTCCTCGTATTTATGCCCTTCTTCCAAACAAAACAGAGGAAACTTATAAAATGCTTTACAAAAAAGTCCATGAATTGCTGCAACAAAATCCATTAACTATAATGAGTGACTTTGAAAAAGGATCATTTAACGCAATTAAATGTACTTTTCCTGAACCGACTGTGTGAGTGGATGTTTCTTCACTTCTGCCAAGCAAATTACGGGAAAATTGTTGATTTGGGGTATAAAGTTCGATTCCACAATGATGCCGAATTTTGTCTTAAGATACGTTGTCTCTCTGCTCTTGCATTTTTACCAGTTGAAGATGTGTCTTCTACAGGTTTTGAGGAACTTTCGTAGGATGAGGATATCCCTTCAGAATTTCTCTCGTATTTGGAGGTAAAGTACATCGGAGTCTATCAGAGGAAGAGGTGGAAATCGCAGAAACTCAACGGTCTATGCCTCGAACAAGTCTCGAAGGATTTCAAAGTGCTCTATCAAATAATGCTCAACAACCTCACCCTAACCTATAGAAACTCATAGATCGTCTCATGAAGGATGAAGTTTTGCCCCAAACAAAAGTGCTTCACATGGAAGAGGAGATGAGAAGATCTACTACCACTAAGCGATAAAGACATCACCCCCCCCCCCAAAACGCTACAGCAGGTAGTCACGCGCTATAATCCTGACGATAAAATGATTTTTCTACGTTTCATTGCCTATAACTTACATATATTCTGAAGTTTTATAATCTGATTAAACACATTTTATTCCCGTTTATTTTTGGGGGGGAATTGAATGTGATGTTTTAAATAAAACTCTTTACATAATTTTTTACTAATTGAATGTGATTTTTTTTAATAATTTTTTTTTCATCTTTGTTATTAGCATTCATTTTTTTAAACTAAATATGATGTTTATGAATAAAAGTTTTTTGGAATATTTATTTTGATACTGCTTTACCTTTGTTATTTTCCTTTTATAAACTATAAGTGATTTAGTAAATGAAAAGTAATCGTGAAGAACCGAACCAGACAACAATTAAATTGTTATTCTGAAAAAAAAAAAAAAAAAAGAGCCAAAGAAAAAAAAAAAAACTTATTCTGAAAGAAACGGCGAGAAAATCCTAAAAGAAATGGCCAGAAAATCAATAACTTTTTTCTTCATTTTAACCAATATATTTTTCGACAATTGCCATCCAATGGCATTGTCCGGATGGCAAATGTCAGCCTGGCAACTGTCCATACTGGCAGTTGTCCGCATGGAAGTTGTCCGTATGGAAATTGTCCGCCTGGGAGTTGTCCTAGAACTATATATATATATATATATATATATATATATATATATATATATATATATATATATATATATATATATATATATATATATATACATATATATATTCATATATATACATATATATATATATATATATATATATATATATATATACATATATATATATATATATATATATATATATATATACATATATATATATATATATATATATTATATATATATATATCTATATCTATATATATAGATTAATATATATTATATATAGATATATATATATATATATATATATATATATATATATATATATATATATTATATAATATATATATCAATGCTTAATCATGTAACAACGCATTGCAACAATACATTCGCAAGTAGATACAGGATGTACCAGAGAGAAAGGAGAGCATATGCGTGTCTGTATGGGAACTTTAGCAAAGGTCACCTCATAACCACATCCTTGTAACTAAAGCAAATCCTACATTTCCTCTACAGAGGGAAATCATTTTATTGATACATGAAAGGTGTTCCCAGTTTATTCCCTCTACTTTCAAGCTTTGAAACTGTATGTGATCGTGTTATATATACGCTTTATAATATTCAACTTCCCTTTCCCCCAACATCCAACCCCCCCCCCCCTTTTTTTTTTTTTGCACTTTCTGTTTTTCAAGAACAAGAGGAATCATAATACTTGTGACATTATAATACCTGTGACATCAGGTGGTTGTCGTGTGTGTGTGTGTAAGTTTTCCTTTGTATCAATCCCTTTTATGCTAGTAGCTTGTACGCGTGTCTTGCATTAAGAAAATATCTAATCCTTGACGTTCAATTCTGCTGGGGAAGGATCCATACTAATCTCAAAAAAACGTTATTGGAAACATCTTCTTAGTAGTAAAGACCAATAAAAATCAGCAGCATATACTTCAATTATTGCTTTCAATTATTGCTTTCAATTATCGCTAAAATAATCTTTCTTCTTTCGCAATAATACGGACCGAACCCTACTAAAAGATGGTCTGTAGTCTGCCTCTTTGTGGATCTATTGTATACAGTTTTTAAACAATTTTTTGTACCTACGCTCATTATAAGTTATTACTCGCAGAAATGTTAAGGAATTGATAATATTATTATTAGTAGTATTGTTGGGCGCAGTTTTCCGTGTCGAAAATGATGACAGTGGTTGCATGTGTATGGTCTTTAATGTATATTAATATACATTAAAGACCATAAACTCACATGCTATATTATTGTTGACCTGCAACCATGAGTATTATTTTAATTTCGTATACAGTTTCATTGTCATTTTCATGCATTCAAATTTATCCCTTCTTTTCCTCCACATGTTGTTGTCAAAGGCAACTCGTCCTCGGTTCAGCTTAACCTTTCCCATTCTTCACGAACACGTCCATGATCCCCCGAGGATAACCCTTGGGCAAAGGCTATTCAGAAGACGCTTATTGTTACTGAATAATGTCAAGGGCTAAAAGTTCAATCCTTTTACCCTTTTCCAAAGGTTTTTAAGAGGTCAAGGCAGGCCTTTATTTATCACTCATGTATACCCAAACACTGTTGAGGTGATTGTAAAATTATCAGCAGCAGCAGCTCGAGTAGTAATAGCGTTAATATCATCATCATCGTCAGTAGTATGATAAGCATAATGTGTGAGGAATATGAACAATGGTTTGTCGCTGTAATATTACATACGACATTCGATACTTCGGTTGAAATATATTTTCATATCACAAACAGCTTATAAACTATTTTTCATAAATAAGCGTATTCATTTATATTTTCAATTCTCTCTAGTTATCTTTTCATCTGTAGTTGCACGAAAGATGCAGATTTTCCCATGATTAATCAGCCTATATTGTTGAATTCTTTTTAGTTGTCTAGAAAGAAAGATTTTCCTTTAAAACAATTCACTCATATGATGTTCGTACATCTATCTCACCTTCTCCAAGACCAGTTAGGTAAAGTAAAACAACACATGATCCGGCCTCCAGATTACTCGAGGTGCGTGCTAAAATCTACGGTCAAATAGAACGTTATTTCACCAACGAAAATTAAAATAATTACACTGTATTTTACTAGAAATCATTGTTCTGTACAGTTTAACACGCACATTGTTTATTTTTTACATTTTTATTCTAATAAATAAATCTTAAATATCCTATTCTAGAATTTCTGTATCTTTACCTCAACGCGAGACACACTTTTCTGACCTTTCTAGGCTTTTACATAGGGCTTTCCTACACTCCCAACAAGAAAAACAACAACAACAACAACAACAATAACAACAAAAACAAATTAGTTGGTAGGCTTACTCCTCGAGTGATCAAAAATTTCAGATAGATTTGGACACTATTTGCTTATCATTGATTTGTGTTATTCAGGATCAGTTGGCTTAAATTAAAGGGGGAGAAAAATGAAATGTTATCATGTGTCTAGATAATTTGTATCTTGACAACCGCAAGTTACGAAATTCATAAGTGATGTTGTTATGATAAACAGATATTTTGGCGTTCTTGTGAAGAGAATGTCCCAATAAAGCAGAACAAGTAGTGTCATATTTTATGATAAGAATGAAAACATACGCCAGAGCACCACTGAAGATAGTAATAGACTGATGATAACACTGATGGCCGTTTTTAAGTCACACTTTCTTGTAAATGATAACACTCAAAAAAAAAAAAAAAAAAAAAAAGAGCGTTACCTTTAATAGCAATGACAATATCTTGCATTTACAGAAGAGGAGGAGGAAGTTACACTTAAAATGGAACTTTATATAACAGTTTGTTTGTATGTTTGTTTGTGTGTGGGTTCAGAAGGGAAGTGTGGTGAAGCGAAGCAGATTCGGCGTAACGTAGCGTAACCGCACAAGATGCTATCGCTGCGTCACCTGCAATTTAGGACGGTATTAAAATCGTATCTCTATCTTGATAGCAGGTATATATCTCTCTTTCTTTTTCTGTCTGCACGCGCATATATACACAAAACACGTATATAAATTAATCTCTCTCTCTCTCTCTCTGCATGTACATACACGCACTTCTATATACGCATAAATCTCTCTCTCTCTCTCTCTCTCTCTCTCTCTCTCTCTCTCTGCAAGCACATACACACAGTTATTTATTCGCATGAATTCTCTCTCTCTCTCTCTCTCTCTCTCTCTCTCTCTCTCCTCTCTCTCTCTCTTATACAAGTTGATTGTATTTGCTGAACGTTTGATTACAAATTGTGTTGGAATTTAAAAGAAGATATAATATCCCGACAGATGCTCGTTTGCTTGTTCGAACCTTGCGTAAATGGTGGGGTTAGAAGAATTTTAGAATCACTGAAAGCAACAACAGATTTAAATTTACTCATTTCTTATAACATTATTTACCTATCTTTTTTTTTATTATAGTAAAAGTTCTTGCTGTTTAATATTAGTCATGCCCTGTTTAGACTTAATCCTGTAATCGTGCTGCATTCTACTTCCAGTTCATTAACCATGTTATGCTACTATGCCTTCGATACAGACTCTTCATTTGGGTAATAGTCTTTGAAATTTATTCTGGGTCATGCTGTCCTAATGTTTTCAGGGAAATAAAATTTTTATTACTTTCTATGCTCTTCAGTTTTATCTTATTTATTTATGCTTTTTTTTTCAAGTCTGAGTTAGATCTTTGGTGTTCAGATTCTCACTGCTGAAAAAAGTTTAAAGTTTTCTATCAATTATATATATGTAAGCGCAGTGCTACATCAAGAAGTATTGTCTTTTGATATTTATTCTCATTTTTAAACGCAGCTTTAAGTGTGAAAGAGAGCTAAGAGCAAGGGTTGGGTGAGGAAGCTGTACTTGTAGAATACCTCTTGACTACCTCTTGAATACCTTTTGCTACTGTGATGGGGTATGAGATTACCTCATCGAGGTCCCGTCTTCTGCAGGAAGACAGCTCAATTGAAATCTCAACAGATAAACTATATATATACCTAGGTATAAATGTACATTGTATACACGTGTGTAATGAGAGAGAGAGAGAGAGAGAGAGAGAGGAGAGAGAGAGAGAGAGAGAGAGGATACAACGCTTCATTTTATGGACATTGTACTTTTATTGCGTCGTATCTTATCATGCGGAAATATAGGTTCTTATATCCATCCCCCTACCCTCATCCCTACTCAGCATCACTAGCAGGACTCCCAAGGACGAATTTATTATCATTTACCTGCATACCTTATTACGAAACAAGTCAAAAGGCCATTAACTTCGGCAAGCTTCATCAGAATAGAATATTAAACAGCTAAAAAAAAAAGCCCAGTAAAATTAAGACGGGAATGGAATCTAAATGCTATAAATTTAGCGAATGAATAAATAAATAAGTGAATTGCTAATTAATTTTGTTGAATTTATCTCCTTTCGAAGTTTCCGTCCTCTCTTTCATAGGAGATAGAATTATTGCTGTAACCTATAGTTATTTCATATGTAATATGATGCGTGCACACGTATGCATGTACACATACCAATCAGAGTTTCTCTCTCTCTCTCTCTCTCTCTCTCTCTCTCTCTCTCTCTCTCTCTCTCTGCGTTGAGAATATTCCCCCTGTAAAGCAGACACCGTTACAGACCTCATATGCAATCTCATTGCTCCACGCACCACGTGCAATCTTGCTTGCATGCATGCGGTAACACCTGAGATTTATACCTTTCGAAATGAAAGGTATTAAGCAGAGCGCGAACTGATAATTCGAGTGCTTCATAAAGTACTCTTGCGCTCTTATAAGGAGATGTATGATTGCTCTCTTCTCTCTCTCTCTCTCTCTCTCTCTCTCTCTCTCTCTCTCTCTCTCTTTATTTTGGTTATTGTCATTTGTGGAAGCTTAGAAGCTGCTTCTAAAGTTATAATCCTATTCCGTTCGTCTAGAATAACGAGTAATGATAAATATTATTATTTTTATTATTATTATTATTATTATTATTATTATTATTAGGAGTAGTATCCATTATATTGGCGCAGTTGTTTTTTAAACAATACATATAATCTTCAAGATGCATATCAAGAAAAGATATCTTAGTAATGGGAAGTTAGATTAGTGTGCACATACTATTTTGGTGGCCCCCCTCCCCCCCCCCCAACCCTTCCACTAGCCCCGTCCCTAGTATTGCTATTTACAGCTTCTGTCATTTTGCTTACTGACACAGCGAACAATCTGCTTATGTATCTGAGTTATCAACATCTCTTGCCTTTCTCTTATTCTTGCGAAAAAGAACTTTTATTCTTTGCATTCTTTGCAAGGATGCCTTCAAGGAGAAAGTCTTTTTACGAAGAAATCCTGCTAATAATATTGAGTTAATTTCTCGCTTGTGTGTGCTTTTTTTATTTATTTATTTATTTTTTTTTTTGAGGTGCCTGAAGAAAAAGCAAGCTGGAGAGAATCTGAAAATAATAAGTCTGGGAAGCCAGAAAATTAGTAAGAATTCCATAGCTTTGCAAAGAAAGTTGTTAATCTCGACGGGACCAAATTGGAATATTAACATAATAGGACGAAACACTGCCGCAGTGATAGCCTTTGTTTTGTAAATGTCTTCTACTTAACAAGATAAAAAAAGAAACGGACAAATATGACTGGGATTGTTACCCTATTTTCGCAGCAAAACGATTCAGCATTATGTAGTTAGTTAAAATCTGCTTTTGCAGCGTCTTTTTCATGAACCAGTGCATATTTTAAGCCTCTCTCTCTCTCTCCTCTCTCTCTCTCTCTCTCTCTCTCTCTCTCTCTCTCTGGCCTCAATATTACTTCACTGCGGTCTGACACGTATAGGAGACTATCGCTGAACACAATTTGTTCTCTCTCTCTCTCTCTCTCTCTCTCTCTCTCTCTCTCTCTCTCTCTCTCATTTTGAAACGATAATTCGATGGCTACGTGAGTATTACCCGACTATCGACTTTAGCTCCCCCGAGTGGCCTGAATGAGAAAGTATGAGAACCCGTTATTCCATTGATATCAGATCGTGAAGTACCTGTAGATAATCCCCTGAGTAGGTGGGAGAAGAAGAAGAAGAAGCAGTGGCAGGAGCAGGCCACATTCCTCTTCTTTTTCGAAAGAAAAGAGGAACGATGTTCTCACTGATAAACACCCCTGGTTATCTGTCGTTGCTTCGCTGTCGGCAACCCTCTCCGGAAGGAGCCGAGATTGTGAGTGAATGAAGAAAACAGATATACAGAGATTAGATTCTCTCTCTCTCTCTCTCTCTCTCTCTCTCTCTCTAGGTTGGTCTGCGTAGATCATGATGGCGATGATTTCGTTATGATTTTTGTGTTCTTATGTAACAGATTGTGATTATTATATAAACTGATGTTATTCGAAGGTGAGAACAAGTTTCGGGGAGCTTTTAGATACGATAACACAGCCATATCACAGCTCGTTCAGTGGAAATAAAAGGAGGTAAACTGTGAAAGCTCTTTTGCAGATATGAAACTTACACAACAAAGTTCTTTCATTTCATGAGCATACAGGGAAACGGAAACACTCTTGCGTGTGTTCGAACACATTTTATTTTGTAGACATACTCTCAAACCCACGCTCACACGTACATACTACATACATATAAACTTGTGTGTATATTATATTTTATATTATATATATATATATATATATATATATATCATATATATATATATAATATAATAATATTATAATTAATATACATATATATATTTGTGTTTATATACATATGTATGTGTATGCATGTTTATATATTACATTTAAAAAATAAAAATTATGTAAGATTTTAATCAGTGATTTGTGCAACGTTTGTATAAGAAACCGAAGTGCTATCGTTACTTCTGAGACGAGATAAAAAGGAATGTGTAAGAGGAACAAAGTAGGATTTTATGACCGGATTAAAGAACCCTAATTAGGTTAAGATGCAGATTTGCTGTAGTCAGGAAGAAGTTTGGCAACGTAGCTAATGACAGCCTTCTTTGCAGTTATTTTTGCAACGATTGGTTTGTTCACTAATAATTTAATTGCTGGATCACGGGTTTTTCGATCAGTCAAGTCAACTATTATTGGGCCCTAATACGAGCCAGACTTTAATTTGCACATAGGTTTGGTTACCATCTGTCTGGTCATGGCACTGGTACTGACAGCCTCATCTCTAAAAGGATTGCCTGAAAACTTACAACAGACATGAGAAGGTCTGATGTGAAAGGCAATTCACAATGAGTCCGAAGTAACCAACAGAATGAGTGAATCTGCAAGAAACCTCAAGTTTTCTTCGCCTTCTTCATATTGAGATGAGGTGTACTTTCAGCAGCATAATAACCGTCTGATGTTAATCAAGTCGATAACTTCTTTTTCCTTCTTTCTTTCTTTCTTTCTTTCTTACAAAACGAACGCACCCTCATAACAAAAAAGGCAAGAGAAAGGGCAGTAGGCCCAAATGCCACCGCAGACGTAAACATTCCCCTTTTAATGTCTGGCGGAGGTCAGACCAGAAGGAGTCTGCTGTCGGCAAGAGAAAGGGCACGTTAGGCGTCCACTGGGAAGGCCAGGTCAAAGGGCAGCCTCTCCAGAGAATGTTTAGGGCTGGACTCCTCCAGATAATCTCCCTGCAAAAGCTTCAAATCGAAGTGGAAGGTCGCCGTTCCAGACACTGATTATGTAGGAACCTTAGCAATTTTAGGCGTCGGCATAGGTGGTCCGTAAATCTCTTGCGGAAGTGGGTGAAGAAAATTCAGATAATTAATGTGTGTGAGCGTGTTTTCGCGCAGCTGCCGGCGCATAGTTTTCCAAGTGTGATTTAGGCTCTAATTGACCACAGGCGTATTGATTCCAGATACCTATCGTTCATAGTAACTCCATGTTTATCAGCTGGAATGAGGTAGATGCCATCAAGCTTCTCTCTGGAGAACAGGTTCGAACAATTTTGCCAAACCTGACGGATTATCATCTTGCAAGGACAAGGGTAGATTTGTATCTGAGGGAACGATAGGCGTTTCATCTTTGGTGCTCAGTGTAATCCCTGATTGCCTTTACTAAATCAGAGTGAAATAAAGCTATGTATTCGCAGTATGTATTCCAGAATGCGAAACACAAGCCATAGGATCGACAATTAAGAAGCAAAGACAAATAAGTTACTTTTATCAGTATCCATATTCTTCATAAGTATTTTCATACATATGAATAATAACACATACAGATAACTACAATTATTTGCATGATTAGTTAGAACTATTGGCTATCGTCTGATTAGGAGCTGTCACCATTTTAACTAGGCAAAAATCAACAGACGCCATAGGGAAACGAATTTTATTTTGTGATATGTCTAGGAATTAAGAAACCCCAAAAATCTTTTAGCTTTAGTATAACGACATATTCTTCTCTCGTTATCATAGTATTCGTCCATATAATCTCTATTCCTTATCAGTTTTATCTCCATTATCATCATGAGCTCCTCATTCTAACAATACGATTCTTCTGTTTCTCTTTGCCACTCTCATTCTCCAGCTCTCTTTGCTTCTCCATTTCCTTCTGGTTCTCTTCGTTTTTCTCATTCTCCCCGACCCTCCTTTCATTTTCGTCCTGATCTCTCTCTCCTCCCATCCCTCATTCCTCCCCCTTTCCCTCCAACTTTCTCCCTTCGCCGCCTCCTCCTCCTCTTTTTCTTCTTTCCCGCCCTCCTCCTTACGGACCAGCCTCACAGAGGCATTGTTATGGTAATTCAATGTAGCTAACAGAAGCACGCAATGAAATGGTTGGGATGGTGGGGTGTGAGGGGTTGGGGTGGGAGAAGGAAAGGGGGATGATGTGGATGGAGGAGGGCAGACCATGGTCTTTGAAAAGGGTGGGGCTGTGGGGTGGGTTAAGAATGAAGATGGTGGTCCTTTGGGTGGGGGAAAAAGAGCAACAAGGGTAAGAACAAGATGGAGTGGGCGTGTGGGCGTGTGGGCGTGAGAAACAATTGGAAGAACGGAGGAGATTATGGAGAGAGAGAGAGAGAGAGAGAGAGAGAGAGAGAGAGAGAGAGAGAGAGGATAATTGAAATCACACGAAAGAGTGAGAGTGGAGGTAAAAAGAGATTCAGCTGGAATGAGAGGGAAGAATATTTAGAGAGAATTGAAGAGGAATGACGAGGCTGTAAAAGGGCGAGAGAGAGAGAGACATGAAAAGAGAGAGCGATTATGTAGAAATGTTATGTGGCAGAAAGGCTGTATGCAAATATGCACCAAGCGTAAGGATTTGAAATTATTGTTTTAACTCCGATTTGAACTTCAGTCATTATACTTTAATGCCTCAAACCAATGTTAATTTTGTTTTTCTCTCTGTACTCTACGTCGACATTGTAAAAATAATGTTTATCAGTATTTAACATCTTGCTTCATTCGTATTTCTTGATTTTATCCACCTGTTTCTGCTATAATCCATTCGTATTTCACAAATTTACTCATCCTTCTTGCTGTTTTCTCCTTTTTCATCAAGATGCATCACTCTACAGCAATTTCTCGTGGGCCTTTTAATCATTGCCCGCTAATGTATGGGAACAGTCGAAGTAATGTGAGACTCTTGAACCCTTGAACTTGAATTAGCATGAAAGTGAGTGAAACAGAACCTTAAATTCCTGTCTTTCGCTCACGCGTGACCATCGCAGACCCACGAGATAGCATCGGAGTTGTTTGCTACGGCCGACTCTGCTGTCTTCTTCCTCTTCGTTTTACCCCAAAGACCGTATGGTTCTGGGGTAAACTTATTCCCACTGTGTCTTTATTTGCCGATTTAGATTTACTTCTCCGTCTTTCACGTCTCGTCTTTTTATCGGTTTTGGAAGTGGAGAGATGTGTTTAAGCGTTAAAAAAAGATGTCTTGGGTTCAAATTTCTCCTTTCCAGTTTGGGATTTGCAACGTGAGACTGTTGTATTTATTCAGTTGTGGATAACAGCAACCCTGCTAACTGAATATGATTTCGAATTGGACATTTATACGTTTGCTTAATGTTTGGTCAAAAGAAAAATCATATATACATACGTATATATATATATATATATATATATATATATATATATATATATATATATATATATGTGTGTGTGTGTGTGTGTGTGTGTGTGTGTGTGTGTGTGTGTGTGTGTATTTCAGCATTGCGGAGCAATAAGGACTGCTTAAAATTGTTGCAATAAATTTGTCCTTCATTCATTCCTGGCTTATAAAACTTATAGATTAAAACGACGCAAGACTTGCGGTAGTGAATTCTCGACCACTTGCCTAAACTTTCTCTCTCCGGGAATAAGTAACTTCTAGAGTTAGTTTTGAGCTTTGTGTAACAGCTGTTTTCTAAGAGAAGTCTAAGTGTGCTCTGCTGATTATCAGAATACTGACACTAGAAATACCTAATGAGCTCGCTTTGCCTGATGTTGTGTTTGCAGGATTTATTTTTCTTATAAAGTATTACAAGTGTTACTGCTAACGATAATAATTTAGAAAATGTAAAAGTAACTTCCTCTGTTTCTTTGAAATTATGTAGTATGATGTTGGTGTAACGTTTGTTTCTTTCTTTTTTATTTACATATCCATGCATCGGAAATTAGATGTATTTCGTTTGAGTTGCCTCAAATAAGGAGTTAATGAATAAGGTTTGGTTGACATTTTGTGATTACCATCGACGTTAGTTGGCCTTTTGATGATGCCAAATTTATATGATAACTTAAAATAGGCAAACATGGCAAATGGCATTACTTCCTATCCGGTTGTGATTCAACATTAAATTAAAATCAAACTAATTTTAATCTAATATTGCCAGCCGTAACCTGCTTCCCCTAGAGGATTTGGAACGGCCCACCACTGAAGTCGCAAGACTACTTCCTTCATTGGTCGGGGGGAGGTTATTGTTGTTATCCATTTTCTGCAAAATTGTGTTTTATTTGACTATTTCATTGTATTTTATTCATTTTGTTGGTAACTTACATTACATGTGCAGTTAATAAAACTGAAATTTAGAGCAGCCCAAGCTGAAAATTTTTGTTTAGTAGACATAAGTTCAGCTAACTCTCTCTCTCTGACACACACATTATGGAGTTCTTCGTTGGACGAATGGATTTCGCGCTCGGCTTCCAATCCAGTGGTCCGAAGTTCGATTCTCGGCTTGGCCAACGCGGAACCAGAGAAATTTATTTCTGGTGATAGAAATTCATTTCAGATCCCACAATAAACTGTAGGTCCCGTTGCTAGGTAACCAATTGGTTCCTAGCCACGTAACGATATCTAGCCCTTCGGCCCATTCCTAGGAGAGCTCTTAATCAGCTCAGTGGTCTGGTTAAACTAAGATATACTCAACTCTCACATTATTAAATTTTCCATTGTACACATTTATATACACACAAATTTTTTTCTGACCTTCCAGTTTCCGATAAAATCTAGAATTTAAAGATGAATATAGTTACTATTTCTTACTATAAATATATACATATTTCATCAGGTATTTACTTACGAAACATACTTGATCAAATTGTCAGTGAAATGGCCGATTTTCGAAGCGAATACAGAAGATGTTCAGCATCAATTAACGGTTTCACCTGTAGATAGACTGAAGGGGAGGCCCGGGAATCTACCTACCGAAACGTTCACCTCTTGACCTTGTAGCAAGCAAATAATTCTGTATTCAAAGCAAAGTGGT
>NC_087202.1:25916158-25923658 GCF_015104395.2 Macrobrachium nipponense | reverse complement strand
TTGTCCCGAAAACATTTAACCACCATTGGAGATAACGACGTCAGATAAGGTATCATGGCCCGGTATGTAAGAGGCTTCTGGTAGGCGCCCCGCCCCCCCTTTTTTCCTTTGCCCTCCCCCCAACCCAAGCCATTTTTTTTCTCTCTCAGAAGCCGAAACAAAGGCCGTAAAAAAAGATGAAAAAAAGGAGGAGGAGGAGGAGGAGGAGGAGGAACTTCTTAAGCATACCCTCCGTTGGCACTTCCACAAACACTGATTACTTTCACGTGGCGCTAATTTTCTGAGCTCCTCTCCTTCTTCTTTTTTTTATTTCCACCTTTTCCCCCTACGTTCTCTCCTTTCAGATTTTTTTCTTTATTTTCATATTGGTGGGGTAATTTATTCCATTTTCGGTTTCCGTCGCAGGGTGTTTGCGAGTGTGCGTGCATCCATGTCACAGGATTCGTAAATGCGTTTTTTTAATGGACTTTTTTTCCTTAATATATCTTATTAATGTCATACATGTCTGTCGGTTATTTAATTTAAATATATTTTTTAAGTATTTTCTCCTTTATTCTGTTCAAAATCACATTAATCTTGGATCTGAGACATTCAGTAAACTTCTTTATATTGTCTTAAACTCTACCTCATAAACTCTATTTTTATATCATTCACAATTTTTGTATATGTGTGTATCCCTAGTTACTTTTTTTTACCTCATTCATAGTCTTCCTTTATCTTGTTCAAAGTATACCCGTCTTTCACTTGAGTCGTCAGAAGTTATTTGCTTTTTCGTCATGAACTTCTTAATGGTACTTTTTCTCACAGACGTTTGTCCTTTCTCAATCTTATTCAAATCATACATGCGTACTTTATTTTGATCTATATTTTTTTTTTTCTTTTTTATTCATGCTTCTGACTTTTGTTTTTTTCAGTCATCGTAAACTTCGTATTCCAACTCCGGAATGTTTCAGAAACTACTACTACTCCTCCTCCTCCTCCTCCTCCTCCACCTCCTCCTCCTCCATTTGCTCTAGACACATTTCTCTCATTCCTCGGCTCTCGGGTTTGTTTTAATCTCTCCTTTTTGTGTGAATAGATTGTTTGGTTTGGGTTTACTGATAAACAAGTATTTTTTCCCCAAACAATAGATTTGTAGGTTTCGGAGGAATGTTTAAATTGAGAGAGAAGAGAGAGAGAGAGAGAGAGAAGAGAGAGAGAGAGAGAGAGAGAGAGAGAGAGAGAGGAGAGGAGAGGAGAGGAAAAGGATGAGAGAGCGAGACGAAAGAGAGAGAGAGAGAGAGAGAGAGAGATTGTTCCTGAAAACAACAATTTTAGAAAATGAGAATAATATTACTCAAAAAAGCATAATCATTATCATCATAAAGGATTGCATTAACTCTCAGGTATTTTCAAGCTAAATTTTTTGGGGTGTGATTATCATTTTTTACGTATTTCAATGTATTCATATTTTAGCCTCAAAGGCTGTTTTGAATTTGTACTCGGTGCAGTGTGTGACTGGCTACTTACATTTATTTATATATAATTATTTGCAAAATGCCTTAGCACACGATTATGTTTTATTAGTGATTTGAAAATGAAACTGCCTTTGGGGACTGAATGATGTCTTCATTTTGTGGACGTAGTTTTTCCCATAAATGTGTCTATTGCTGTGAGACCACACTGCAGAATTGGTCTGTGATTAGCCTTGAACAGAGTAAAACATGCCAAGGTCCTCAGAGTAGGTTTTGGAACAAAACAGTAGCTAGACGAGGGGGTGGGGATGAAGCTTGTTCCATGTTGAATTCTACAAAAGGAAATAAAACACAAGATCGTATTTACAAATATTTTGTCCAGCCACCATTATGTGCAATAACATCGTTGCAATCTGTTTTTCATTGACGACACAGTTCTACACAACTTTTATTAAAATAAAAATATACATTTACAATTTTAACAATTTAATATTATATAAATATACAATATTACAATCAATAAAACCTTGTTAAAGTATATTCACTACATTGCAATTTTTCCTACTCGTCTAAATGTTTTTAAATTGCAAACACCGATTCGTGAAACCTTGAACATTAGTTTGAAACCCTATTTTATTACTTTAAAAGTATTTACCATACTAATATTTATCCATTTAGGTAACTGCGGGTCAGGACTTATAAATCCCAAGTATCTTCCCATCAATATCCCTGATATGAAATCAGATATGACGACCATTGCCCTATGTTCACCCTTTTTTGAGTCCGCATCAAAATCCATTTTTAAAATCCTTAACCTATGACTTGATTTCAGTTGACAACATTTATTCAGCTAGTCAAAAAACCTCGTTAACAAATTTCTAACCAAGGGACAGAATGTATAGAAACATTAGTTACTATGCATCCAAAAAAGCAGTCTTTTCATCTTATTTTCATCAGAGCTAATGTATCATTTGGGCTAGACATCCGCAACAAGAACTACAACCCCATATTTGATTCTTCTGAGAAGTAAAGATGATCCAATACAGCATCCTGCAACAAAAGAAAAGTCTTAGTCATCTTTCCATGTGTCCATTAAAGTAGGCTTTTGCCATTGGAACACATTACTCATTTTGATTTATATTCTAATGAATTAAGAGAATATTTGAGCTTTTTAATCAAATTGAAGTAGTACTTAATAAGCATTGTAAATTTTCTTCACCAGTTAATAACATTACTGGATTGCACTATGTTTACCGACTACAAAAGATTAACACACTAGAGAACGAGCTTCCTGAGACAGAACTTATTTTGAAGAAATATATAGGTATTTATAATATACTGTTGCCATACTGGTATCCATTTTTAACCAATCCATTTATCCTTTAAGGTCGGCGTCAATAACCTCGTTGTTGCGACGCCATTAAGAATTAACAAATCAATTATCCTTTAAGGACTTGACCATGCGGGAAATCTGAATTAAAATATCTGTGTTGGAGAAACTTCCCACAAACTTTAAATACCTAATTCACAGAGAACAACACATGGCCCTAATTCCTCAGAATACGAATCGTTTCCCATCCAGTTTCACACACAAATACAATCTGTGAGACGACAAAGTTCCCCAGAATTGCAATACATTCTTTTTGTAACCTCCATTCAGTGACATTCAACATATAAAGTGGACTATCACTTACACTAGCATTCTGAACTCCTTTCGCTTCTCAACCGATTCTTCTTTCATTACTTTACAAGAAAAGATCTCCTTTTATCAAGTTAGCCATATATTAGAAAATGAATTTTATTTCTTTATGAACCTACTGTCTTCAAATCATGTTAAAGGATTGTGTCTACAGAAAATATTTTGTCTAGTATTGAACTACCTCAACATTCATCATTATGCAAAATTTAAGTACTTTTCATGATTCACATGTTAATTTTAAGAGAACTCTCATTTCTGGCTTAATGTACATAATCTGACACTACAGAGATTCGTCACAGATTTATGAACAGCCTTAAAACTCAAATGTCTCCTACCCTCTCTGATCACTAAGAAATGAACACATTGAATACACTAGAGATTAGAGAGAGATGTTTTGGTCACTGTTAGCCATGATTCATACAGGAAGAATGTCACACACCCATCATGGATGAACCATGTTGCCACTGTCTCACCACGCTGAGATCATGACCATTCGAGACAGGGATCAACAATAAGAGAATGAAGTGGCAGTTACATATTATATACCACTACACTTCCATATTGAATCAACAGGCACCATACTCATTACTTTTACTGGTGCTACACCAGCATCTGACAAGTTTGACCTATTCCATTACTTTCAGGACTTTACCATGCGGAGAACATGACCAAAATCATGAGTCAGAGATTGTCTAGTAACTTATTCACATATCACAACAGAACCCTAATTAATGCAGGCAGTAATTAAGAGCCCTTAATTAAAACCCCTATATTACAGGGCTATATTTCTAAACAATTTTCATCAGAACAATAATAAAGATCTGCCTGTAGTTGCAGTCTATTTTTCATGACCTAATCAATTTATAGATATTAAACATTAAAATAAACTTTAGCTACAATACTTTAGTATTGCAGTCTGTTTCTCAATCTACAGATATTGTAAATTTCATGACCTAATCAACCCACAGATACTGAAAATTAAAAGCTTAACAACTACAATATTTTATAAACCGTTAAGTGACGATCTCCTTTCACCCTTCAAGTCATGTCATGTCAATTGATTGTGTCTACAGAAAATGACCCGGCAATTTGACAATCCCTTCAGAGCACACGCAGGTTATTTAGCGCTAACAATTTCTATTCCGTAACCTCACCTGCTTGTGCTTTTCTCCACAGGTTAACGAGCTATCCTCTCGTTAGCTAATTTTCCGGTCATCTTCTGCATGGATTTATTACATTAGTTAAATCAACGATACTGGAAAAATTCGTCTCGTAATACTGTGTCTTCTCCGATTCTATGAAGGCTTGCAATGTTTTCAGTCTGCTCAACAAGGTTAGCATCCCCGTCAGCCATCACAGCATCCAGCTTTTTCTATTAATGTGTAATTTATTTTATGATTCATTTTCATTCGCTAATGAATAAATGAATAAATGCGGTGGAGCCACTTTAATTTCCTTGGGCCATTCGAGAAACTTAGATTGGTTTCGTTGCACGCATGCGCACTTTTTCCAATGCTTTCGTTCGCTTTCGCCGCTCTTACATAAATTGACGTATTTTCCTCTTGATGTCAACTAACGAATTTGGCCCTTGACATCAACTAACGAATTTGGCCCTTGACATCAAATAACGAATTTGGCCCTTGACATCAACTAACGAAATGGCAATTGTTAATAACAAATCAATTAAAAGTATTCTGGAGCACTTCACCAAGAGAAACGACACTCATATAACGGGTCTCACTATTTACCGAAACGGCCCTAGATATGTTTGTTTTATAATTGTAAACTTGTTTAATTACTGTGTACTAACAGATAAAACTATTTTTGTCGGGCCTAAATCTTTAGTTAATTTATTGCCCAACTAATCATTAACTGTTTTGATAAATAAATAGATAATGCAAAGTGTCTGAATCCGAACTCGGCAATTCAGCCCTGTATTGTTGTTGAATATTTTGGAACTTTTCCTACATCCAGTCGGGGAATTCAAAGGACTGTGGTGTTGAGTACATGCGAACTCCAGGGACTGTCTTAGAACACATTGGAGAAGCAGTTAAAACAGACCAGCCACGTTCAGTACATACCAAACTGATATTGGAAAACAGCCCTCTCAGTGCTCCAACTAACATGCAACAAAAACACAAAGTGTAGTACCGAATGAACAAGAAAGCAGCCTGGTAATTCTAATAACCTCGCTGATCATATTCAGCGAATGGATAATTTAGTACACTCACATGCCTTTGTACAGCAAGTGATACATGGGAAAAATAAAATTCTTTCTGTCATAATGTACACCCAACAAATTGCAGACATCAAACGTTTTTGCTGTGAACCTTCTAGAAGTGTGCTCGGTATAGACAGAACCTTCAATCTTTGAGAACTATTTGTCTCAACAACAGTGTATAAATATCCAGCCTTCGAGTGTGTCAGTACTAAAGAACATCCAATCTTCTTTAGTCCAATGTTCCTCCATGGAAATACCAAATTTGAAGATTGTGACATGTTCCTGTCCCGCCTGTCCACCTTCTTATCTGATGAGTTAATAATTAGGTGGGCAATAAAATAGCTAAATATTTGGGTCAGACAAAAATTATGTTTTATCTGTTAATCCACAGTAATTAAAAAAGTTTAAAATTATAAAACAAACATATCTAGCGTCGTTTCGGTTGTTTCATGGGCCGTTTCGTTAAATAGTGATGCCGATATAAACAAGAGGTAAGAACTTTGGTCTAACATGAAAAGAGGAGTCAACATAGTTCGACTATAGTTCGACAGATCTAAACTGATAGATTGTTTACCTCCTTGAGAAAAACCCTGTTCCCAGTTCTCTCTTAACCTTTAAATCGTCCCCTTCTTAAGACCTGAGCCATCTCCCAGCGAGGCAATATTTGGGACAGTACTTAATGAAACTGACCGTATAAATCCTAATCCGTAAACTCGATCCCCATTCTATTTGGTTATTACTTTTGAGACTATTTATTGTTATATTTGTTATGACTTATACTATTAAATTTTGTATATTATATTACATATTTTATTTGATGATCTTTTTCATTAAAAGTAATAAAAATCGGTGATTACCATTCAGTATGTATGTCTTATGACATTTTCTTATAATCTTGCCAGTAGATTACTCCTATTTATTCTTTTTTATTATTTGAATTATCTGTCTGCCATACTATCCATTTCCTAAACAAGTTTGTAATATTTTTCATTTCATTGCTCTTCATTTTAGGTTTCCCCCTCATTTTCATTCAAGTTATGATTAACTTAAATTTCATTTCCTTTTTCACTCACGGTCTGGACCGTGTTATAACTCATAAATCTAATGCGTGTAACAATTTGTACTTTTTATAAGGTTGTTGCACATAAACTCATCATTGGGAGAGAAATAATTTATTTACAATAATTATTACAGGAATTGTAATATGATTCTATACAAAATGTACATTACGAAGAATCTTCGTCATCAGATGATCTTAGTTCAATAACAGATATCCTTTGCAGCATCTCCTGTTTGCAAGTTTTCGGAATGCTTAAGTGTATTTGCCTGTTTCACAGCGTGCCTTCTGTAGGAATGAATTAATATCCCTACGGACTATTGTTCTTGGTAACCTAAAGCATGAAGCCATCCTTTTTGGCGCTAGAGTTCTCAGCTAGACCGGGCGGTGGGGCTTATCCCAAGGGTAGCTTAAGAGATAATTCCTTTAAACTTCATGGTTTAATAGGCTTGGCCCACCTGCATATCGCCTGTCAAAGGTAACAGGAAAAGTGGCAGCGTATTTCGAAACAGCTGTCACGTTTATAAATGTAATTTCTCATTTTATTTACAAATAAAATCATAATCACAATATGTGAACTCTTAAGTTCAGCAAAACATGCTAAAAAACTTTAAACTACCGATTTATTGATTCATGTGTTATAAAGTAAGGTATTCAAAACTGGATACTGTAGATGTAGCACCAGGGTTCTTACTCAAATAAGAAAACAATCTCTCATTTTAGATCTGTCGAACTGTAGTAGGCGTTTAAAAGTGAATTCTCCTTCAGTAGCATGGCAGAAACTTCGTCTTAAACGATTATTATCACAAAGGGAGACAAATGTAAGATGTCTAAACTGATGTAAGGACAATGCTTTATCTACAAATTCATTCCTACAATCTCGTTGTTCTTACTTCCATCCAAAAGAGCGTTCAGCAGGCTTTCCGCCAGTGTATATATCATGCAACATCATACTCTGTATACTTTTATATTCATAATTATATGCCTCCAAAGAAACACAAATCGGCTTTCGCCGACCCATTTTTTATTTCTCACAGGTCGGACACCACATTTCCGCCCACACGTTGTA
>NC_087202.1:25858658-25911158 GCF_015104395.2 Macrobrachium nipponense | reverse complement strand
AGGTCACTCTTGCCTGTATTCAATGATCTTAATCCCTTTCTCATTTCGAAAGAGCACCTGGTTGTCAAATGACCGTTGGTGGTCATATTCGAGGTCAGAAAGGTTGTGTGTCTTGCAGCCTTACTCCCTACAGAAAAGAAATAGCACCTGACTGCAATGGAACAGTGCAGTGAGAAATGATCAATAGTCTTGGAGACTTCAACACTGCAGTGAGAGGCAGTAGTTATCCATAATATGAACTCGACAGCGTGCAGAGTGAGTGCCGCCATTATTTTGAATGAATTTTCCTCATAGACGCTCTCTTGCAGGTGAAGACTTAGAGCAATGAGTTGTGCTCAGCTTCGGTTGTTGAAAGGCGGCCGTAGTTCTTCCTCTACTATAATGTTGTTTTCAGTTGAACTTGGCTCTGTGCCAACAGCACGGGCTCTAGCTGTTGGGAAGCTCGGAGGGGTCATATTCGTATGTATATGCCTAATGTAGATATCGCCATGAGATTAACACACTGGCACTCTCTGTGCACTTTCGTCTTTACTAAGACATTGCCTTAGTGAAGACGAAAGCGCTTGGATTTCTGCCTATCATTTCCCTGTGATATTCGCTTATATATATATATATATATATATATATATATATATATATATATATATATATATATATATATATTATATATATATATATATATATATATATATATATATATATATATATATATATATATATATATATATAAGCGAATATCACAGGGATATGATAGGCAGAAATCCAAGCGCTTTCGTCTTCACTAAGGCAATGTCTTAGTAAAGACGAAAGTGCTTGGATTTTCTGCCTATCATTTTCCTGTGGTATTCGGTTATTAAATGAAGTCACGTGCATCTAATGTGATTTTTTAAACACACACACACACACACACACACACACACACACACACACACACACATATATATATATATATATATATATATATATATATATATATATATATATATATATATATATATACTATATATATATATATATATATATATATATATATATATATATATATATATATATATATATAGTATATATATTCATGCATGATATTTTCATCAGCCTGCTAAGGCAGGAAACTGATGTTGACGTCGAGTCACGGCTGGAACAGGGAATCTGGAGTCAAAGCAGCAGGAAATGAAAGTGGGTAGTTGTGGTCACTCACAAAGCAAGTTATGAAGAGGGAGAGAATTACAGCAGCCTTTCCAAGCTGTCAGTGAGGCTGTGCGAAGGAATGCAAGATGGCCTCAAACTTATCTTTCTTATTCAAAAACTTGACAAGAAGGCGAAGTGATGACGCTTCAGAGAGCAATAAATACGAAATAAATCGCCATAAAGTATGGCAATATTCGCCTCTCCCCCATCTTCATGCCACATATAGATTCTATAATTTACAACATCACGATCAAAATAAACATTTAGATCTTCTGTTATATCTATGAAACATAGTTGTCAAAATAAACTTGCCGAGTACAAATGACGAACTCCCTTCACATAGTAGGAGTGTACACAACAAAATGAGAGAGAGAGAGAGTGAGAGAGAGAGAGCGAGAGACGAGAGAGAGAGAGAGAGAGAGAGAGAGAGGTTATAGGAGTTACAAGGATTAGGATGTCTCAAAGGCTTGTTAGTCCATTTGAGGATATATCGTGTGCCCACTTATTTTTAGGAACAGGTTTTACTGTTCATTCACAGTGCCCTAATGATTTTACCTAGCTTTCTTTTAAACTGTTGCTGTTGACAACCTATGGTGGTAGTTTATTCCATGTGTCACGTATCTTATATGTGAAGAGGTTCCTGCAAAAGGATGTGTTGTATCTCTTCAGCTCTAGTTTCCATTCATTATTTCTTGTCTGGTTTTCGTTTAACGTAAATAGTTTACTGTCCACTTTTGTTATGCCTTTCAGTAATTTGAATGTTTCTATTAGTTGTCCTTGCAATCGTCGTGTTTCTAAGCCATACATGTTCAGGCTCTCTAGTCGTCTTTGGTAACCTATTTGTCTGATGGATGGAATGAACTTTTTTACGCCCTGTTATTTGTTACTTCTGTTCATCTTTACCTCTTTTTTTTACCCTTGTTCATTTTCAACCCTCTTATTCTTTACCCCTGTTCAATTTTACACCCTGTTATTATTTTACACCTGTTCAATTTTACAGCTGTCATTTTTCACCCTGTTCAATTTTACCCTTATCATTTCTTACCCCTGTTCAATTTTACACCCTGTTATTTTATTATCCCTCTTCATTTTTACCCCTGTTATTTTTCCCCCCTGTTCTATTTTACCCCTATTATTTCTTAGCACTGTTTAATTTTACATCCTGATATATTTTACCCATGTTCATTTTTACCCCTGTTATTTCTTACCCGTGTTCAATTTTACCCCCTGTCATTTTTTACCACCTATTCAATTTTACCCCTTGTTATTTTTTTAACACTCAACCTTACCCCAATTATTTTTAACACTTATTCATTTTAATCCCTTATTATTTTTTACTGTCGTTCAAGTTTACCCCGTGTTATTTTTTACCATGTTCAATTTTACCCCTTAATATTTTTTACCAAATTTCATTTTTACCCTCATATTATTTTTTTACCCTTGTTGAAATTTTTCCGTATTTTTTACTCTTGCTCGTTTTTATTTCTCGTTATTTTTTACCCCGCTCAATTTTACCCCTTGTTATTTTTTTACCCATGTTCAATTTTACCCCTGTTATTTTAACCCTGTTTATTTTTACTTTGTTATCTTTACCCCTGTTCAATTTTACCTTATTATTTTTTACCCATGTTCAATTTAATTTTAACCCCAGTTATTTTTTACACCTGCTCAATTTTGTCTTATTATTTTTACCCCTGTTCATATTTACCCCTTGTTATTTTCTACCACTGCTCAATTTCAAATTATTATTTTTTTACCCTTGTTCAATTTTACCTAATTATTTTTTATCACTGTTAAATTTTTCCTTGTTATTATTTTTACCCTGTTCAATTTTACCTTATTATGTTTTACCCCTGTTCAATCTTAACTCCAGTTATTTTTACCCCTGTTCATTTTTACTCCGGATCAATTTTACCACTGGTATTTTTTTACCCCAATTTATATTTATTCCATGTTCAATTTTACCCCATGCCATGTTTTACCCTTGTTCAATTTTACCCCTGTTATTTTTACCAATGTTATTTTTCAAAGCTGTTCAACTTTACCCCCAGTATTTTTTACCTATGTTCATTTTTATCCCTTTTTTGGCTCTGTTCAATTTTACATCCTATTATTATTTACCCCTGTTCAATTTTACCCACTGTTATATTTTACCCCTGTTCACTTTTATCCCGTTATTTATTACCCTGGTCATCTTTACCCCTTGTTTTTTACCCCGTTATTTTTTAGACTTGTTTAATTTTAACTCCCTATTATTTTTTCCTCTGTTCAAATTTACACCCTATTATTTTTACCCTCCTTTTTTAACCCCATGTTCAATTTTACCCACTGATATGTTTTACCGTTGTTCATTTTTACCCACTGTTAATTTACCCCTATTTAATATCACCCCTGTTATTTTTATCTGTTAATTTTACCCACGGTTATTTTTTATCTGGTTAAATTTTACCCATAGTCAATTTTATCCCCCATTATTTTTACCCATGTTCAATTGTACCACTTAAAACTTTTACTCATTGATTTTTAACCGCTGTTGTTTTTTTTATCACTGTTATTTTTACCCTTTGCTAAATTTTACCCCTTGTTATTTGCTAAATTTTACCCCTTGTTATTTTTTAACCCTTTTCAATTTTACCCTCTGTTAATTTTACCCGTTATTTTTACCCCTACTTATTTTTACCCATTGTTTTTTACCCCTTTTCACTTTTACTCCTGTTATTTTTTGCCCCTGTTCTATTTCACCCTTGTTATTTTTTACCCGTTCATTTTACCTCTTATTTTTTTACCCCTGTTCCAATTTACCCCCTTTGTTGGTGAACATAATGGTCTTAATTAATTAAATCCCACTATCTTATTATTGATGATCTTAATTATCTCATATTAATTTAGCAATATATAATTTGAATAATAATAAACTATAATAAATAAATAACTGTAGTGAAAAAATACATGAAGAAGGAAAAATAGTGTTTTGCTGTAGAAGTGATGTTTTGATTGTGTTCCTGACCCCACAGTTCCAAAGGCCGGAAAAATCCGAAAACCGAAACACAAATGGGCCTGAGGATTTCGGATAAAGAATTATGTATTATATAAATCAATATATATGTTTGTTTTGTTCCATTTTAACAGAAACTTGTTGACAAAAAGGTAAACATGCCACTTCTTTACTGGCTGCAGGGACACACTGTCAAAGTTGAAAATAATGAAGAATACCCAGAACAGTTTGTGAAACAATTTTTCCAATAATATATATATATATTATAATATATATATATATATAAATATATATATATATATATATACATATATTATATATATATATATATTATATATATAAAAATACACACAAATTATGTAAAACGAGTAGATAATAAAAAAATCACTATTACTGGAGGGAAAAATGTGTTTACTACCTTATACATACTGCTAATTGAACAAAAAATACATTCCTGTATTTTAGCTTTTACCTCTCAGATAAAATTCTCATAACTAGCCTTAAATTATTGGGAAAGAAATTATGCATTTGACGGATAAATATGGAAATACGTGGCATTAGTTACGTTATGAAAGGGAGAAAAAGCAGTAAAATAAAAGATATTAAAGTGGAACAGATTCCGTAGATATTTCTATCTCAGGGGGTAAAAATAAACGGGTATAAATGAACAGGGGTAAAAAAAAACCTGGTGGAAAAAATGAAGGGGGTTGAAATATAACGGGGTAAAAATGAACAGGTGGAAAAAATAACAGGGGTAGAAATGCATACGGGTAAAAATTAACGGGGTGAAAATAATTGGTAAAAATGAACAAGGGTAAAAACTAACAAAGGGTAAAAATCAACAGTGGGTAAAAAATAACAGCTGGTAAAAATGAAGGAGGGAAAAATAACAGAGGTGAAATGAACAGGGATAAAAAATAACAGGGGAAAGATGAGCAGCGGTAAAAAATCAACTGGTAAAAACGAACAGGGTAGAAAATAACAGAGGTAAAAATGAAAAGGGATAAAAATAACTGGGTAAAAATGAACACAGGTAAAAAACAAGCGGGTATAATGAACAGGGTAAAAATGAACAGGTGTAAAGTTAACAACCGTAAAAATAACAAGGGGTAAAAATGAACAGGGGAAAAATATCAGAGGTAAAAATGAACAGGGTGGAAATGAACATGGGTAAAAAATAACAGGGGGAAAGATGAACAGCGGTAAAAAGTAACTGGTAAAAATGAACAGGGTAGAAAATAACAGAGATAAACATGAACAGGGATAAAAAATAACTGGGGTAAAAATGAACAGGGGTAAAAAAAACAAGGGGTATAATGAACAGGGTAAAAATGAACAGGTGTAACAATTAACAGCCGTAAAAATTAACACGGGGTAAAAATGAACAAAGGTAAAAAATAACAGGGGGTAAAAATGAACAGGTGTTAAAGATAAAAGAGGTAAAAATGAACAAGGTAAAAATAACAGGGTGTAAAAATGAATAAGGATAAAAATAACAGGGGTAAAACGTTATAGGAGTAAAAAAAAACAGGAGGTAAAATTAATTTGGGTAAAATATAACAAGGTATAAAAATGAGCAGGGTAAAACAAAAAATAACAAGGGGGTATAGATGAAACGAGGGGTAAAAATAGTAAGCAGGTAAAGGTAAAAAATAATAGGGTGTAAAAATTAGCATTTGGAAAAATAACAAGGGTAAAAATGAACAGTGGTAAGATATAAAGGGGGAAAAATTAACAGGGTAATAAGTAACACTGTGTAAAAGTGAACAGGGATAAAATAACATGGATAAAAAGGAAGAGGGGGAAAATAACAGGGGGTAAAAATTAACAGCGATAAAAAAATAACAGGGGGTAAATATGAACAGGGTAAAAAATAACTAGGGTAAAATGGACAGGGAATAATGGTAAAATATAACGAGGTAAAAATGAATAGGGGTTAAAGATAACAGGGGTAAAAGTTAACAGGGTAAAAATAACGGGGTTAAAAGTGAACTGGGATAAAAATAACGGGGGTAAAAAATATCAGAGAGTAAAAATGAACAGCTGGAAAAATAAACATAGGTAAAAATGAACATAGGTAAAAATGAACATAGGTAAAAATGAACATAGGTAAAAATGAACATAGGTAAAAATGAACATGGGTAAAAATAACAGGGTATAAATGAACTGGGATAAAAAAAAAATAACGGGTACAAATGAACAGCAGTAAAAAATAACGGGCGGTATAAATGAACAAATATTAGAAATAACGGAGTTAAAATGAACAACGGTAAAAAATAACAGTGGTAAAAATGAACGGGGAAAAAACTAACGGGATGAAAAATAACAGGAGATAATAAGGATTAGGGTAAAAAAATAACAGGAGTTAAAAATAAAGAGGGGTTAAAAGTAACTGGGGGTTAAAATGAATAAGGGTAAAAAATAACAGGAGGTAAAAATTAATAGGGTAAAAATAACATGGGGTAAAATTAACATGGGTAGAATATAACGGGGGATAAAGATGAACAGTGTAAAAATTAACAAAGGGGTAAAAATGAACATGGGTAAAAAATTACAGGGGGTACAACTAAAACTGGGATAAAAATAACATGGTGTAAAAATTACGTTGGTTGAAAATGAACAGGGGTAAAAAAATAACTGGTAAAGAGGAACAAGAAAAAGGGAAGGAAAAAAAATAACTGTAAAAAAGGGAACAGGGAAAAAAATAACTGGTAACAAATGAAACAAAAAAGGAAAAAAATAACTGGTAAAGAGGAACAGAGGGAAAAATAACTGGTAAAAATGAACAGGGAAAAAAATAACTGGTAAAAATGAACAGAGAAAAAAATAACTGGTAAAAATGAACAGGGAAAAAAATACTGGTAAAAATTAACAGGGAAAAAAATTACTGGTGGAACAGGAAACAGAGGGAAAAATAATGGTAAAAAATGAACAGGGAAAAAAATAACTGGTAAAAATGAAGAGGGAAAAAAATAACTGGTAAAGAGTCTCTGTATTCATTCTTCTCAGCAACCTCGAAAACTGTGGATAAGACACTAATATCTGTAGTTTCGGTTATTTTTTTACCTTTCACCCCCTTCCACCCCTTTTCACCCCCCTCCCAATTGGGGTTGAAGTTGGACTTAAAGGACATCGGGAGTTGTCACTATTCATCACAGTGACATCGAAAACTATGGATTACAACTAATATCTGTCGTTTTCTGTCATTTTTACGTTTCCCCTGTCCACGCACCTCCCGCCCCCCCTTTGGTGCCAATGTTCATTCCTAGATGGTCAGTAGCCTATATAGCAAGTTTGGTTGAAATTCCTCAGTGCGTTTCAAAGTGTATGTTGCTCATACACACACACGCATGTACATACATACATACATACTTACATCTACTTTTATATATATAATATATATATATATATATATATATATATATATATATATATATATATATATATATACACATTTATCCCTCCAACTAGTAAAAAAGTGGTATAGCTTTTGGAAAGTCTGGTAAAATGGAACGAATATTAGATATTATATATATCTAATTATATATATAGATATTAATTATATATATTATATATTATATATATAGTATATTACTACAAATATATAATACATATATACATATATATAAATTATATATATATATATATATATATATATATAATATATATATATATGTATATATATATCATTTTAAAACAGAAACTTGTCGAAAATGAGATGAAGATGCCACTTCTCTAAAAAGGGTCGGGAAACACTTTCTATATTGATAATAATCAATAATACACTCTGTAGTTTTCAGAAAAAAAAATAGATAACTGACCCGTCAGTAGAAGTTGTAAATTTGTAGTTGACTGACGTCATCATTATGTTAGTTTCTTTTATGTGTTATAGGTATGTATGTATGTATGTATAAATTTCATTAGCAGGGCGCTTTGTTACGTCATCCATCTCCTGATGATTACCATACATTCTTTGCCATACATCATCCATCCTTAGCCAGCCAGCCATCGTGATGCACGCTCACCCACCCATGAAGGATGGACGTTCCACATAAAAATGAAGGGATAAGAAAACAAACGTTAAGAGGAGAACAAAAAATTCTAGTGACATAATAAGTTGATTCGCGTTGTCATAAACGTCCGCGTTTTTTTTTATCGTTTAAGTTTTTTCTTGGTTTTCTTTTTGTTTTCTTTTTATTCTCACGCTCCGCTCATCCGTTTTTATGTCCATTTCTTTTTTCCCGCGTAGTTACTTACCGTAACACGTCTAACAGAGAAAGTACTTATGAGATGAACGAAAGTGTTAAGAGAGAGAGAGAGAGAGAGAGAGAGAGAGAGAGAGAGAGAGTAAGAGGAGTTTTTGCCAGACTGGTAGACATAAAGCAAAAACCTTCAGACGGACATAAAAAGACATACAGGGTCGGAAGATAGGCTAAAAATAGACAAAGACAAACCAGGTGATATAAAGAGCCAGGAATACCATAATACATAGACGGACAGACAAACATGAAAAGGAAAACAGCTATAGTGACGCATGTGAAAGAGAGAGAGAGAGAGAGAGAGAGAGAGAGAGGGAGAGAAACCTCCAGACAGAAAACCAGAGACAAACTGGCAAACTAACTGGATGATATAGATAGAGTGAAAGATGAATAATGAGAGAAAATCAGACGTACTAAAAGACACCAGACGAAGACTTAAGAAAAATGAAAAGGGTTAGAAGCAAAGACAGACAATCAGACATGCAGAAAAGTGAGACAGGATGACAGAGAAAAAGACAGACGTGAAATGGCCATCCACTCGAGTATTCCCAGCCACCCACATTCACTTTAGAAAAAAAAAAGGAAAAATTCTCGAGGGAAAACAGGGAGAAAATAAGCGGTCTAAGGCAGCTTATTACGACCCTTTTATAAGTGGATTCATGCTGGCAAATTACCCTTTTATCATTGTTATTGTTTATTTAAGAGTGCCTTTGTTTGTTTACACTTCCCCGGAATTCTGTGGTGGACAACTCCCAGTGACTCTTTGATGACATTTCTTTTTCTGCCGTCTTTTCTTTTCATTGCTTTATGTCCCCAGTTTGTTTATAGTATGCAATAATACAGATGTATCTTTCCCATCTTTTATATAAATGAGATGGTAAAGATGTTGAATATTTCAATACTTTGAATATGTCACTGGCATCCAAAGGGATTTCTGATAGTTGGGAATGATACCGAGTCGAATTCTTTTATTTGCTCCGAGGCAAAAGTTGTCAAGTTTAAAAATTACACGTATGATTGATGGCCAGGAATTTTTCTCACTGGTGAGGCCTTCATTTGTTTTCCAAATTTCTCTTTTGTGTACTAATCTTCCTTGGTATGCCTTTGGCCTCGATTTCATAAAACCATCAGACTTGGATTTATTGGTATCGTAGGTAGCAGATTTCTGCTTTTGTCACAATGCAAATTGCTATTACTAAAGAAAGGCGCCAATTTTCATATAAAATTTCTTTGCAACAACATGGTCGTCGTGTCTCCTGCATCCGTATTCGTGTTGTGACTATTTTGTTACTGTAATTCGAAAGCAACGTTACGGTTAACAGTTGTGTTCTAGGTGCACACAATCGGTACACGCACTCTTCTCTCACCCCTCTTACCTATCAGCTAAAAAAGAAAAAAAACAGAATTCAGTCATTCAGTTTATAGATATTTAAGGTCACTAATACGACTAGCAAAGCCTAAGAATTGTGTGGAAATAGAGTGCAGATTCTGAATTTGAAATTTCATTTCTCTCTCTCTCTCTCTCTCTCTCTCTCTCTCTCTCTCTCTCTCTCTCTCTTGAATAGACACGTTCTCCTTTATACGATGCTGATTGTGGCTGAATGTGGTTAGAAGAAAGAAGATGAAGCTAGTGAGTGGTATATGTGGGGATACACAGAGGTGGTGTAAAGGTCAGCTTAGGTGAAACGATGGACCAGTGTGCTAGGGGGGAGGAGAGGAAGGCCTTGAAATTGCTAGATATACGAAGACAAGAGAAGAATGGGACAGGAATGGTACTGATGTCCAGGAAGTGCATTTCTCACTCTTTTAGCGTATACAGTAGTACCGTTCTCTCTCTCTCTCTCTCTCTCTCTCTCTATATATTTATATATATATATATATATATATATATATATATATATATATATATATATATATATATATATATATATTATATATATATATAAGAAGATAACGAGGCTCACGAATTATATAGTTGCAACCTGCAATACTGAGGGTTTTAGTGGCCTTTTTATCTTTATAGCATGCTGTTAGATTACAGCAAAATACTTTCGTCATATAATAATATATTTATATATATATATATATGTATTGTATATATATATGTAGATATATATATATATATATATATATATATATATATATACATATTCTTATTATCTGTATGTCTGTCGACCTACCTATATATTAATCTTCCTTCTGTCCCTCATTTCCTCTTAAGTGGAGATTACCGAACGCAAACCTGGCACTGAAGTGTATGAAAAATGGAACTTCGAAAATACTAGTAACAGTCACTAATGAAAACTCCCGGCGACGCTCGAAGACAAATGAGGTTGACGCTCATGTTCTGTCAACGGAAAGATAAACTCTGACCTCATATGAGTGTGTGTGTGTGTGTGTGTGTGTGTGTGTTTGTTGGATGGGCGGTGGGGGAGGGGGGGGGGGGAGAGGGTGGGAGAATGGTAGTTCTCTGATTCCAGGTTAACTATATTGTCTACTTTGATACTCTGTTTTTCAGTAGACATGAAGATCAGGCAGGAGCTGTAATTGCATGTTAGTTTTAAGTTTTTTCTTCTTTTTAGTTTTTGGGATGTTTCCAGTAATGATAGCAATAGTATTTTCATGACAACACCATAGAGGCTGCTAAAGATTTTCTTATTGTTTTTAAGTGTATTTCTGTAATGATTTGTTGCACAGTTCTTGTCAAGGATAACACTTAGGTAGTCACAAGAGTATTCATTGGTTCTGTAGCCTATATTTGTAGCGATAATAATAGTAATGATAATAATAATGAATTGAGCTGACGCCCTTTTTGAGATACAGAAGGTAAATCCAACAGACTCAACGTGGAATAAGATTAGCTCTTGAAATAGAACAACCTCCTCACCCACAAGCCCCCAAAAATTCAATTAGCCGCCATACGCAAAAGTGGCTCACACGAACTTGCAGTCTGTAAAGTCGGGTTGGTTTTTGTCCTCCTTGACGATAACATCGCGAAATCTGTCATGTCTCATCCTATCACGAGATGAAAGTACATGATGAGAACAACTCCTGACTAATGAACAATACGGGAAGTTTTTCCACCGCGCAGACTCTCGAGAGAGTTACTGTGAAATCAACAAGGGGACGAGTAGAGGCAGATTCCTCGAGATGATGTAGATCTAATTCTGCTCCTCTGGGAAAAGGAAGAGCAAAAACGCATTAAAAATGGCGCGTTCACTTCGCTACTGGAGACAGCGTTACTTGCGCTGGTTTAACCGTTGACGTATCACCTCACCCACAGAAAAAAAAAAAATAACGTTACAAGCTGAGATATATAAAGCTGGGTAAAGCAACATTGCAGGCCCGGGTAAAGTTGGGTAAAACAACGTTGCAAAGTGACACTAAAGCCTTCTGTGCCGTAAGAGAGAATCGTGTGTCAGTCTCCGCTGCTGTCTGCTGGTAAGCGATGCGGCGATTATGCGCAGATAACAGTTTCGGATTACGTTATAAACTTAATTAAAGTGTTGTGTTGATGGTGTAATGATATCAGGGAACACACGCACACACACGTAGTCTACAAGAGAGAGAGAGAGAGAGAAAGAGAGAGAGAGAGAGAGAGAGAGAGAGAGAATTTAAAAAAATAAGAAATAAACTCCGGAGTAACAGCAATGTTACAAACTGGCATGTACATGCAAGAAATCTCGACCACTCGCACGTATATATACAAACGAATATCTTGTTTTTGTGTTTTGTTTCTTTGTGCGAAGCTGCGAATTTCAACAGATTTACGAAAAATATGATGATCAGAAATCCAGGTGAAGTGCTGTTCTCTTTAAATCATGAATTGGAACGGAAGTATAGGAATTGACAGGACTAAAGGCTTTGACAGTATGAGACTGTATATGATCTGAATATAGCAACATCCTCATCTCCTTACATGTGAGCCTGCATCAGAAAAGGCCGGTTCGAGTTCGAGTAATTTGCTTTGGGGAGAAAGAAAATAACTATTCAGCGTCTTTTACCTCTGAGAAAAAGACACTGAACGAGGTGTCTAAAGAAACAAAGAGAGAAAACTAGGAAGAACAAATATAGAAAGACTGAAATGCTGAGTGAAATTGGAGAAGGGGTCATGTGAATAATAATAAAAAAATGCAAAAGTAAGTGTGGAGATAATCTCGGAAAGACTACGAAGACGTGGATGCAAATAATGATTTCATGAATATTAGTTGTTTCTCATTGAATAAAGGTCTACCTGTCTTGAAGAACAGAGGTCATGGAGAGTGAAAGGAGCTGCCAAGTAAATTCAGGCGTTATAAGTACCACGAATGTTGAGTACCATCAGCTCCCAAAAACGTGACGTCTCACTGGTATTCTTTCTGTCTTCATAGCCAAATTGGAAGCGCGTACGCTTCTCTTGAACGAGTACATTTTAAAGTCAAATATTTTGCGTTACACATATCATCGCCAGTATTCCACAGTGGGATATTGCATCTCGCTCTATCTCGTATACTAAAACGACCTCAGTCGCCATGCACTTTGTGTAATGCTTTTACAGTCCTATCTTTTTAACATTTTATTATTTATTTATATAGTTATTTTTGACATGGGGTAAATGTCAAATGTATATTATTTTATGACAATGTGACTGAAGCATGCAAGTAAATGAAAAAAAGAACAACATACCAGAACAGGAAAGAGACATGGGAAAATCCTTATTATTACCAATATTAAATGAAGGAGAAAACACGCAAACCATCATAGTGATGAATGCGCAGGGTTTAGTTACGAGTAACTCAAAAAGAAAAATAGAGTACTTAGAAGAACTAACCCAAATTGAAAAGAAAATAGATATAATGAATATAAGTGAAACCTGGTATTCCCAAGAGATGGGCTGGGAATGATGATCAAATAAAAGGGTTTCAAACTTATAGATCAGATAGAAAAAATAGGAATCAAGGGGGAACCGCAATATATGGAAAGACAAAAAACAAGGAAAAATATATGAGAAATATAGTAACTCAGAATGTGAACTAATAGCGGTAGAATTTGAATCTGAAAAATTAATGAACATAGTAATATATAGACCTCCTAATACTAAAGAGTTTGACTTAATAATAGAAAAATTGGATGATATATGTAGAAATCACAAGGACTGGACTATTCTCCTGTCTGTGGAGACTTCAACTTTCCTTCGTAGACTGGAAAGAACGAATAGGAGATTGTGGATGTACTTATACATATAAAAAAGAGAGTAATAGTAGTGCAGAAGATAAGAGGCAATTCGAAAAGCTATTAGATATGCTACTAGAATACAACATTCAACAAATAAATCACCTGCCAACAAGAAAGGAAAATACTTTAGACCTAGTATTTGTGAACGAGATGAATTATGTTAAAGAAATAATAGTTTATAATGCGAGTATTTCAGACCATAATGTCATAGAATTAACAGTCCATTCCAAAGCAAGTGAAAACAGAGATAAGCAAGAAATGAAAAAGTGGGAAGGATATGGAAAATACAACTTCTACAGTAAAAATATAAAATGGTCAGAAATAAATGAAGAATTAAACAAAGATTGGGATAATATTTTCGTAAGTGATGACATAAAGGTAAATACGGAGATATTATATAAAATATTAGAGAAAATAGTGGATAAATATATACCGAAGAAGAAAAGTAAACATCAGTCATGCATACCAAGAGACAGAAGGATCTTGTTCCAGAAAATCAGAAAGTGGAAAAAAGGTCTAGCAAAAAAAAAAAATGCATGGAAAGTTTATAGAACTAAAAAGTAAGATAGAAAATGCGAACAAAAGATTATACAATCAAAAGAAAATGAAAAAACGGGACTTGGAAGAAAAAACCCTATTAAATATCAAGCAAAATCCAAACTATTATACTCATATGCAAAGAAGATGAATAAAAGAAGAATAGAAATAGGCCCTCTAAGAATTGAAGGGAGATTAACGAATGAAAAAAAAAAGGGAAAAAAAGGAAATTTGCACATACTGGCAGAACGATATAAGAGAGAATTCACCCCTAGAATAGATAATGAAGATAATGATATAGAAGTAAGGGATGAAAATAGTGAATATTTAGCTGACATAGATATTAATGAAGCTGATATTGTGCAGGCTATTAATGAAATTAAAAATGGAGCTGCTGCAGGGCCTGATGGAATTCCTGCTATTTTGTTAAAGAAAGTAGTTCATTCTATCGCAAAGCCACTTGCAATATTATTAAGACAAAGTGTAGATACAGGCAAGATTTATGATGAGCACAAATTAGCATATATTACCCCTACTTTCAAAAGTGGATCAAGACTAGAGGCAAGTAATTATAGGCCTGTGAGTCTAACATCACATATTATGAAAGTGTATGAAAGGGTAATGAAGAAAAATATTATGAAACATTTAATAAAAAATAATTTGTTTAATAAAGGACAACATGGTTCGTACCCGGAAAAAGTACACAAACCCAACTGTTAGTCCACCGTGAGAACATATTCAAAAATATGAAAAGCGGAAATGAAACAGATGTGGTTTATCTAGACTTTGCAAAAGCTTTTGATAAAGTAGACCATAATATATTAGCGAAGAAAATTAGAAAACACAATATCGTGGATAAAGTAGGAAGATGGTTAAAAGAATTTTTACACAACAGAAAACAGATAGTTATTGCAAACGACGAGAAATCGGATGAAGCCAAGGTAATATCCGGTGTGCCGCAAGGTACGGTGTTAGCTGCAATACTGTTTGTTATTATGATTGAAGACATAGACAATAATGTTAAGGATTCGGTAGTGAGTAGTTTCGCAGATAACACAAGAATAAGTAGAGAAATTACTTTGTGATGAAGATAGGAAACGCTCTACAAAGAGACCTTAACAAAGTATATGATTGGGCAGAGGTAAATAGGATGGTATTTAACTCTGATAAATTTGAATCAATAAATTATGGAGACAGAGAAAGAAAGCTATATGCATATAAGGGACCTAATAATGAGACAATCACAAATAAGGAAGCAGTTAAAAACCTTGGTGTGATGATGAATAGGAACATGTTTATGCAATGATCAAATAGAACTCTGTTGGCAAAATGTAAAGCAAAAATGGGAATGTTGTTACGGCACTTCCAAAACAAGAAAAGCTGAACACATGATTATGCTTTATAAAACATATGTTCGTAGTCCACTTGAATATTGCAATATGATATGGTACCCACACTATCAAAAGGATATTGCACAAATAGAGAGTGTACAAAGGTCCTTTACAGCTAGAATAGAAGAAGTTAAAGACCTTGACTACTGGGAAAGACTACAATTCTTAAAATTATATAGTCTAGAAAGGAGAAGAGAACGCTACATGATAATTCAGGCCTGGAAACAGATAGAAGGAATAGCAGAAAATATCATGGAACTAAAAATATCAGAAAGAGCAAGCAGAGGTAGATTAATAGTGCCCAAAACTATACCAGGAAAAATAAGGAAAGCACACAGGACATTAATCCACTACGCACCAGCATCGATAATGCAGCGTCTATTCAATGCGTTGCCAGCTCATCTGAGGAATATATCAGGAGTGAGCGTAGATGTGTTTAAGAATAAGCTCGACAAATATCTAAACTGCATCCCAGACCATCCAAGATTGGAAGATGCAAAATATACCGGAAGATGTACTAGCAACTCTCTGGTAGACATTAGAGGTGCCTCACACTGAGGGACCTGGGGCAACCCGAACAAGATGTAAGGTCTGTAAGGTAAGGTAAGGCGACTGCGCATGTTCTATATTAGAAATAATAATCATAATAAGAATATTAACCAGGATATGATTTATCTCATGGCAAAAATTGAACAGATTCAAGGGAGAGAGAGAGAGAGAGAGAGAGAGAGAGAGAGAGAGAGAGAGAGAGAGAGGAAATGTTTGGGATGAAGTGATTAGATATTCCAGGCTCGAGAAATTGAAGCGCTTTGCACGATTACTAAATTTAATAATTACTTATGCAAAGAAAGTCTTGCAGAAAGTATTGCCTTGTCTTAACCTGTAATATGTCGCCCGGATCCTGAAAACAAACCTAATTTAATCAACCAATCAGTCAATTTAATCCAACACTCCAAGCGTTTCTTTTTAATATACGAATGTGCTTATAAGTTTATGGAGTTGGCGGAGGCTTGTGTTCTTCGAGTGTTTTTTTTTAACTCCTTCTTCCGCTCTGCTTTTAAACCTTTATTTATTTGATAAGGCTTTTCATACCCTCCTTTTAAGCTGTCGCCTCGCCTCATAATTCAGCATTTTATGCCACGCACCGTAAGCATAGCGCATTCATAAATCCATCATCAGTGAATAATGAATGCAAATGAGTTAACCCTCATTCTCACCCTCTCTTTTTTCTTACCTTCGATAAATGTCTTATAATGTCAACCACATCTTTACTCGCGCGGTTTTGCATACACCATTCGAACGTCGACTTCACATTCGCGTGTTTTAATTCGACCGTCGACTTTACATTCGCGTGTTTTAATTCGACCGTCGACTTTACATTCGAGTATATACATCATTCGACCTGTTCATAAATGCCATACTGTAGTGACGTTCCTATTTGTCATTCTTCAGCGAGGAGCAGCAAAAAAATATTAAATATTTACAAAGAGAGAGAGAGAGAGAGAGAGAGAGAGAATTTGTTAAAGGAAAGTTATTTATAACAAATCGTCACCTCTAAAGGCGCCTTTGATTGTTTATGACAGCAGCTACGGTTGTTTACGTCCGATAGTTCTTCTCTTTGCTACTCTTCCGCTTGGGTCTGTCTCAAGACGAGGGAGCCGGATGGAGTGTGTGTGTGGGGTTGGGGTGGGGTGGGGTGGTGTTGAGGAGGTGGATAGAGAGGGAGAAATCGGGGAGCGAGGGGAATTCTTATGGCACCTCCCCTCTTCCGAGCATAGAGAGGCCATTATAGTTTATCCAAAATGCGTGTCTCCTACTCATTCGTTTTATGTGCGTTGATGTGCAGTACGTTTTAAGGAAGTAGTAGTAATAATAATAATAGTTACAATAATAATTTCATCTCGAGGCCATATACAGTGTTATATACAATGTAAATATACAATAAAACGCACACAGTTTAGATTCGCAAGATATGAAGGTAAAAATAGTAATCGGATAAACCCCAACTGCTGATGATAATAATAGTAATAATGGTATTCATAATCATAGTATTGCCAATACCAAAATTGCAATAACAATGATATTAAAGATAATTATGATAATGATAAAACAGTAGCATACAATAACTACATACACATACGCAATTTAGGTACGCGATAGAAAAAGATGAAAATATTAATCGGCTGTACCCAAACAGTTGCTGATAACAGTAGTGATAATGATGTTCATAGCATTAATAAAACGAAATAATAGCTACATCAACAAAAGTGATGATAATAACACTATTATTATTATTATTATTATTATATGGAACTTAATGTTTACATCTCTTCGCTCACACTAACTTTGATAAGCAATAGATTTCTTCGTGGACATCAAAATATACATCATTTTATTATTTTTTCTTTAGCGGTTTCACTAAGATCCTCCTCGAAATAGTTGTCCGTTATTTCATTCAATTTGTCATCATGGATAGAATTATATGAAGTAGAGATTATTAAATGCATTCTTAAATCAACTGGTTTGTATTATCACCTGTTCAGACTTGCTACTCATTATGAGCAAAACTTATTTATGACTTCATAAATTAGCGAAGTTATTTACGAAAATCATTCGTACTCGTTCCCGGGTAATTCAGCTAGTTTTATTGGTTAGATGTTATTGACAGCGCTTCGAGCTAAAATTTCTTTGTCACTTGGAATTTACTGAATATTTGACGATAGTACAGTAGGCTTGCAAAATAACTTATTTTATCAATTATTATCATATTTTGCAATGTAATGTTTGTCCTGTGTCCACACCAAGAGCATTTCCGTCCTTCCAAATAAGTAACTGTTAAAGGTCTTACTATTATTTGCTATTGGTGTTATTATCATCATTTTTAATAATCGGTGAATTATCTTTTTCTCCCGGTTAGTCTCACGAACCAGTATATCCTTAGTCCTATTTTTTTTTTCTTGTACATAACCTTGGAGCAAATTACTATTATTATTATTTTTATTATTATATTATTATTATTATTATTATTATTATTATTATTATTATTATTATTATTATTATTATTAAACTTTTCCCACGGCAACTACAGTAAGCCCACTTGCTCCATACAGCTGACCTGAGAGCAAATATCGCGGTAAATGAGTGCGGTTTCTTATCCTGCGTGAGATTACCCAAGGTCACCCGAGGTCAGAGGTGCTTCCGTGACCTGCCAGGAAGATGGCGGATCCAGGGAGGTCACTGGAGGACATATCCTGAGGGAGGCGAAGGAGAAAGTATGGCAGGGACTGTGTAACAGGAGATACCGAGGCCAGGAATAGAAGGATACCTGTGGTTTGTTCCGGTAGGATCCCTCTCCTAGAGCAGGATGCATTAGGGGGAGAACGTTTTCCCTCTTCCGTGCCGGGACGCTTTATTTACACTTCAAGTGTTTCGACTTTTAGACTTAAAGGGAAACGTTGCTGTTGTTTTTGTTTAAGATGTTACTTTTAGAAACTTGGAATATTGTTCTTGAAAGTATCATATTATTATTATTATTATTATTATTATTATTATTATTATTATTATTATTATTATTATTATTATTATTATTATTATTATTTATATACCAAAAAGTATTACTACGTTAATAATATTAATATAATAATAATAATAATATAATAATAATAATAATTATCATTATTATTATTATTATTATTATTATTATTATTATTATTATTATTATTATTATTATTATTATTATTATTATTATACCAAAATGTGTTTCTTCAATATCATAAAGTTGGTTTTTTTAGAACGGTAATGACACAACTTTCTACAAAAAATCAAAACTGAATGAAACTGAAGGAAAGAAACTTAAGACATAACGTAACGCTATTAAGCTTGAATCAAGTGGTAATGAAAGTGAAATAATTTTGTTGGGTAATTTTAAGCTCACAGTAAATTCTTATTATTTGATTTGAGCTCGGAGTTAAAAGAGATTGTATCATTATTAGCCCACTATTAAAATCTCTGTTTTGGCAAAAAAAGAAAAAAGAAAAATAAAAAACTGCGAGATGACAATGAAAGAGCAAAATATTCATAAGTAAAATACAAATATGTCAATGAACATGAAAATTGGGAGATGCTACCTACAGATTAAATGGAGACGCATTTTTTTTTCATCTATTGTTCTACATCATTTGAGCCATTCCACACTGTGAGAAAACACTTAATTATAGCATTTTAAGACAATAGGGACACTTTCTGAAAAAAACTTATATAGAAAACTCGTTGAAGGGACATTACGGCGGAGAAAAGGAAAAAGATAAAGAAAACATGGAGCCTTTTTCATCAGAAGAACTACATTTGAATCCTATCGAGATGAAGACAGGACGAGGCAGAGAAATATGGGAGCAATATTCTAGACAGGGATCGGCAAGGCAAGTATGTCGCTATAGCAGTCTTAAAGTGCTAGTCATACATGTTTAATGAAACTTTTCATTCAAATTAGTAAATGTTAATTGAAACATGTTTTCAGTTGCATATGAAGTGATAAAATGTAAGGGCAAGAATATTTGAAAACTGTCAACATGCTGTCACCAAGTCGTCCCATTATTGGCATTGTCGATTATGCCTTTTTTTCATTTTTTTTTTCTTTTGGTTATCTACATCGACAAATCAAGAAATCAATAACCAAATCACCGTCGATGTAGATTACTCAAAAAATAAGAATAAAAATAAAAAATGTTTGTTAGACATTTATACCAAAAAAGGGAATACTGTGCTTTTCTACAACTCCCAAGATTGGAATTTGCCTGTTTAAATTTCCTAAGATGAAAATCTTGAGGCACTCGTCTGCGCGAGAGATCAGAGGAGTAAAGAAGCAAGAACTTTAGACGAATCGTCGGGAGAAAAGACGAAAGATGACGCCGTAAAGGCCAATGCACATTATAGATTTCAGATAAAACTTGATGTCCAATATGGAATAAAGGCTTTACTTAGAACTCGTCATTACTCACACATTTCAAGGCTGCGTCGACAGTTTCCTATGAATTTTCTTTTTCTAATTTTCTTCAACATTGTTCTCCGAGTATGAGTCTGAGTGCTTGTGTGCTTTTCCGTTTAAATTTAGTCAGTAATATATATATTATACGCACACACTCACACACACACACACACACACACACACACACACATATATATATATATATATATATTGATATATATATATATATATATAATATAATATACATTTTTAATAAACAGAACCTCATTTAAACAGGATGATATCTAACGGTGATTTTTATATGAGTACTAGACGAAAGCTTGTAACTTTTTTATCATGAATTAACATCTTCATTAGATACCATCCTGTTTAATGAGATTCTGTTGTTAAAATTATTAAAGAACAGGACATATATATATATATATGTATATATATATATATATATATATATATATATATATATATATATATATATATAATATATATATGTGTGTGTGTGTGTGTGTGTGTGTGTGTGTGTGTTTGTGTGTGTGTATGTTCATAGCTTTGCATAAAGATAGGTTATCAATAAATATTCTCCTTCCTTTCACGTTATATTATAGTTTATTTTTTGTTAGCGTACCATCAATAGTCTACCTGTTATAAACTCCACTTTTAAATATGCCGTCTTCTAGCCCGTCCCAAAGCTCTCGCCGCTGGCGTTCATAAGTACATGGAATGAGGGCAATTTGGTTCGAACTTCCGGACAGTACGTAACTTGCTTCTTCTATCCTCTCTTATATTACCATAACTTTTCGACTGCGTGTGTAGGTACACTATACTCTGGTTTTTTTTTCCATCTGTTCACCTGCCTGTGGTGTTTGCGAATGGTAACACTGCGTCTCGTGCTTTAGATAGTTACGCTATGTGTAAGTTTTAGGTAAATAAAAGGATCTCTGGGTGTACACATGCAAATGAAAAGTGTTTTAATAATTTACTTTAGCGAATTACACCGTTAATAATCGAAATAGGATATTATTATTATTGTTGAATGTAAGCTGAATGTAACTATCTAAAGCCCGGGACACAGTGTTACCATACGCAAACACCACAGGCGGGTGGACAGATGGAAAAATACCGAGTATAGTCATAAAATAATCAAGCAAATGATATTATGTATAAGCCGTTATTCTGAGAGGTCGTTATTCAGATGCCAGAGAGGAAATTCATTAGCATAATAAAGGGAAAGACTAGTCAAATTTCTCATGTGAAAGAAGGCCCCACTCGTTCTCCTTCAGGAGAGACACGGGGCTCTCTGATTTCAGTGGCGAGATGTGGTGCCGTCATCGGATTTCCTTTGAGAAAAAGGAAAAACAATTCCTCTCTCCAGTTCAAGACAGAAAAGAGGCAGTTGTCCACTTGGTACCCAGTCAGTTGTAAATAGCCAGTGACGAGTAGCTCTCTCTCTCTCTCTCTCTCTCTCTCTCTCTCTCTCTCTCTCTCTCTCTCTCTCTCTCTCTCTCTCTCTCTCTCTCTCTCTCTCTCTCTCTCAGAATTCATTGAAATTTATCACGACAATTCTAAGTATTCTCATTCTCACTTTGATATGTGAGAGGCAAATGATGGGTTTTAATTATGATCCGACTCGCCGGTCTATGTGTGTGAAATATATAGCGTGTAATTTTTAAATCATTTCCAGTAAAATATATAAGTAATACTTGAGGAAACTATATTTACCTTTTTTTCTTCTGTTTCTTCTTTTATAATTCTTAAGTTCTCGGTTTTTCATTCCGGTTCATTATATGGTTCTATATCGGTATCTAGAAAGAAAAATGTTGTAATATTGAAACATTATCCTATAGATACACAACATATTTAGCTAAATCCATTATTAGGCTACCATTAATTATAGTGTCTGTACCGTTTTATTATCGTTATAATGACCATCCGTATTATTATGTCAGCTTCAGTTTTCTCGTATTGTTTCACCCAAGTAAGTGACAACTCTCGATTGAATCTGTATACTCCATTAATGTACGACCAGACGCCGAGGCTTATTTTTATCATCATTATTATTAATAGTGCATCAGAATTTCCTACTCTGTTTCTCTCTTACTTTCTATCCTTCTCCACGACCATTTCTCCTCACCAGCGTCTTTCTTCCCTTTTCCTCCGAACCCAGCCCCGGGTCGCCTCGGCCCAGCGGGAATTCTACGCCCATCTCCTTTGTTGACCGCAAACTGTAGCCGCGACCGAGGTGTTAATTAGACCCAGATAGGTCGGCTATTTCCCTTCTCCCCTCGGAGGCCGCCTTCTCCTCGTCTTCCCCTCAATTAGAGGTCAAGTTGAACGATGAAAAATTACCGGCCTCTCTCTCTCTCTCTCTCTCTCTCTCTCTCTCTCTCTTTCTGATTGGGCAGAGGTAAATAGGATGGTATTTAACTCTGATAAATTTGAATCAATAAATTATGGAGACAGAGAAAGAAAGCTATATGCATATAAGGGACCTAATAATGAGACAATCACAAATAAGGAAGCAGTTAAAGACCTTGGTGTGATGATGAATAGGAACATGTTATGCAATGATCAAATAGCAACTCTGTTGGCAAAATGTAAAGCAAAAATGGGAATGTTGTTTACGGCACTTCAAACAAGAAAAAGCTGAACACATGATTATGCTTTATAAAACATATGTTCGTAGTCCACTTGAATATTGCAATATGATAGGGTACCCACACTATCAAAAGGATATTGCACAAATAGAGAGTGTACAAAGGTCCTTACAGCTAGAATAGAAGAAGTTAAAGACCTTGACTACTGGGCAAAGACTACAATTAAAATTATATAGTCTAGAGAAAGGAGAAGAACGAACGACTATGATAATTCAGGCCTGGAAACAGATAGAAGGAATAGCAGAAAATATCATGGAACTAAAAATATCAGAAAGAGCAAGCAGAGGTAGATTAATAGTGCCCAAAACTATACCAGGAAAAATAAGGAAAGCACACAGGACATTAATCCACTACGCACCAGCATAGATAATGCAGCGTCTATTCAATGCGTTGCCAGCTCATCTGAGGAATATATCAGGAGTGAGCATAGATGTGTTTTAAGAATAAGCGACAAATATCTAAACTGCATCCAGACCATCCAAGATTGGAAGATGCAAAATATACCGGAAGATGTACTAGCAACTCTCTGGTAGACATTAGAGGTGCCTCACACTGAGGGACCTGGGGCAACCCGAACAAGATGTAAGGTCTGTAAGGTAAGGTCTCTCTCTCTATCTCGTGTACTGCTGTTGCCATTGTAGTATTTGTTATTTCAGAGGAAGCTGCCTGCGTTGTTGATAATACTATTACTACTACTACTACTACTACTACTACTACAACGATCATTTCTATCAAATGATGACATCAATAGTAAAGATAATTTCGTTGCCGCGTATGCAGTTTTTTTTTAATAATTATATTCAAGGTTTCCCTTATTATTAACTTTATTATTATTTTGTTGGTTCATTCTGCCAATTTACGCCGATATTAAATGTTAGGAAGATGGTAATTTTGCTTGGTCTTCATTTTTATCTTCAGTGCTTGTAAAAATGTAAAACTTGAAAAAATATTTCCAAGAAAATCAATCGAAAAACATTGTGAATGGTTATATATTTTCCACTTTATACCTGCGTAGATTATTGCTCCACTATTTTCTCGTAACTATCAAGGGTCTTTATTGATGTTTATCACTATTTTTCTTTATTTGTTTAACACGGCTTTTACTATTTTCTTCGGGATCTATATTTTTATCTTATTAAAATCATTTCTTGTGGATGGAATCATTCCATTTTGTTTCTCTTGTTCGTTGTATTTATTATTATATTTTCCATTTTTTCACTGTCAACTTTCCGAATTTTTAAGAAAATATTTTTAGATAATAGTAATATAAACTAACAGTCATTGAATAAACTATTAATTCGGCGACAAAAACCGATATATAGCTTAATAATCAATGCTGCCCTGTCAATGAAGTTTCGACCACGAGATTTTCTTAATTATTGAAAAATTCCCAGAAAAATCTGTCTTTAAAATCTGATATAAACATTCGAACACATCGGAAGATTTGGCGTGCGGAGGGTGCAGCAGTATTGCAAACTATGCGCACAAGAAGTCTTCCTTTTTCATGTACCCGAGTCATCTAAATCACTGCGGGCTCGTACCTCATTTGCAATGAGGCTCGATAGCGCTCTCATGCATGTCAATTAACCGTATCTTGCCGGGTTCAATTATTAGGAGATGGGACCTGATTTCTCGTTTTTTCTCTTCGGTTTTTTTTTTTTTTTTTTTTTTTTGGCCATTCGTTTTCTGTGTCGTCAGCATCATTTTCGCCTCCAGTTTCCATCTCTCTCTCTCTCTCTCTCTCTCTCTCTCTCTCTCTCTCTCTCTCTTTCTACACGCATATATATAACTACGTGTGTGTGTGAGACTTATCATTATTATATTATATTGTATTATATTATTATTATTTATTATATTATTATTTATTATTTATATTATTATTATTAATTATTGATAGCGTTGTTTTCGGTCAACAGGCAGTTTTTGATCATGAATATTTTCGCTGGAGCTTTTTCCCGTTACAATTTCTTAATTTTTGACACACACACGTTATATATATATATATATATATAATATATATATATATTTGTGTGTGTGTGTATGTATATATATATATATATATATATATATATATATATACGTATATCTATATATATATATAATGATATATATATATATATATATTATATATATATAGATATATATATATATATATGCGTGTGTGTTTTCCTGTCTAGATGTTTGCAAAAAAATGCGTATATGTACTTCCTTCAACAATATGTCCCTCACTTTTGCCGCTTCCTTTGCTTTATTAATTTTATCTCAGACCTCTGCTACTTTTACTCTCGCTCTCTCTCTCTCTCTCTCTCTCTCCCTCCTTCCAAAGCGAGAGATAACCTCCACGCATTCATTCATTCGTCTCTTGAGTTTTTTCCTTAGGCAGTTACTTCCTTCCCTTCCCCCCCCCCCCCCCCCCCCCATCCCCCCCCCCCCCCCCCCCCAAACACTTCCTCCCCTCCCCCTCTTCCATCTCTCCATCAGGGCCCGTCTCTTTTTCCAGGTAATCTTGTCAGGGTATTTTGGCATAATTAAATTAACTTGCACCTGTTTCGATGATGATCAGCGGCCCTGAACAGGCCGAGAGCTAAATTGGCCACCGGAAGTGCAGCATGAGAGAGAGAGAGAGAGAGAGAGAGAGAGAGAGAGAGAGGAGAGAGAATTAAGGTAGATAAGGATAGAAAAAAAATTGCGAGGATTGGAGAGTTTACGGTAACGTGTGCATGTGTGTACATTTATATATATATATATATATATATATATATATATATATATATCATATATATATATATAGTATATATTGAGCGGATGCAGAGTATGACAGAGGTAGACTAGAGAAATCCAAGTGTACAAATGGGCCAAAACTAAACCTCTCCTAGAATGGTGTGACCCGACCTAACTAGAATTTACTTTATCGGCCTGACTTAGGGCGCCATGACCTGACCTGGGCCCGGCTGGGTGGGATCACCCACAAGTGACACTAAATATCGGAAACTTATCGGCGAACTAAAGTTCCGTTCGGAGACGTGGTCTGGCACTGGTTTCGACGTAACCAAACCAACCTTAATATAACCTTTCCTATAGCGGCGTGCCCTGGACTCACTATAAACTTACTTTAACCTGACTTGGGTGCCGCGTAACACTTATTTTCGAACACGGGGTACTTTGAAAAAATGACTTTTCTTGGACAATATTGGCGATCAGCAAATTGAAGGAAATGAACCAAGTAAGTTACTTTTCGGGTGGTTTAGAACACGTCGATTAGTTTTTTGCTATGGAAGTTTTTGCTAGGAGGCGAAATTACCAAAGCCTGCCCCTGTCTCTCTACTTACTGCCTAGGGAAACTGAGTAGGAGGACAGGGATATATATATAATATATATATGTGTGTGTGTGTGTGTGTGTGTGTGTGTGTCTATGTATGTATGTATGTAGGTACATGGGATATTTTGTTTTATGAACTCCAGTCCCAGTTTCAACTCATCGGTTTAAACAAATCGGGCTAAAGATTTAGAAAGGGATGAATTTTGGCTAATTATGAATTGACAGGAAAACGTCGCGTTGGTATACTCATATTTACGCCTAAGCTAAAATGTGAATTATTTTTCAATTTATTTATTGGCATTATAACATCTTGATGATGTAATACCCCCATCCCCCCTGGGCGTTTGTTTGAAATCTGTTTTTATTCTGGTAAATCCATCCATTATAGAAGTCAACCGTAATGGACGTGTTTACTCCATTAGAAAATCCCAAAGCAAAAAAAGAAAGAAAAAATTATTTTGTAAACCATCGAAGGTTAGTAAACTGTGAAAAGATCTCTAAAGTTACCTGCTGTGTTCCATCGGCAGTGGTGATTCATAAAGTTTACTTTAGTATGGGCTGTTATCAGAGGTTTCTGGGTTCATGCCCTTCGAAGAAAAGTTAAATCCTTATTATTATTATTATATTATTATTATTATTTTATTATTATTATTTTATTATTATTATTATTATTATTATTATTATTATTATTATCCAGTCATACTATTTGACTGGGTGGGGTGGTTTTTTATAGTGTAAGTTCCGGGTTGCATCCTGCCTCCTTAGGAGGCAGGATTGTAAACAAACCCATCACTTTTCTCACTATGAGCGCTGTTTCTGTAATAGCACACTCTTCTGCATGAGTCCTGAAGCTACTTCGGGACTTAATTTTTCCAGGTCATTTTTCAGGGATCTTATTATTATTATTATTATTATTATTATTATTATTATTATTATTATTATTATTATTATTATTATTATTATTATTATTATTATTTATTGATAAGAGATCCACTTTTAATTCAAGATCAGCCTTAATGGGAATGGTTTGATATATAGTGTGAGCCTCTTTTAATATCACGTCGATCCCCGTGACTCAAAATTGCTTGCCGTCTGCGAGGAAATGAATTTTCTTCAATTGCTTCAACTGTGAGTCTCAGCACTTTCTTTTCACATTTGAATTCCAGCAATTTCCTTCGCCACTCTATGATACCTCGCATTGTTTCATTCCTAGTTTTCAGAGCACTTTTTATTACCTCGTCAGAGTGCCAACAGTGGTACTGCCAGCACGCTTGGGGAGATTACATATCTTCTTCACCGGAATTTCCTCTTAGTTTCACAAAAATATGTTCTCTGGATGTCATGATATCAGGGAAAATCATGGTCATAGGGAGATTATTATTTCCATCCCAGAGACCACGTTTGCTAAAATTTACATTTTATATAGATATTTTATTAATATATATAATATATTTATATATAATATATAATATAATATATATATATATAATTATATAATATATACAAATTTAATCATTCGTTCAATACCTTTCCCGACATTGGTTCCTCCTGGAGGATTCATGTCTGGGTACTTGTTAACCTAAATAAGGAATTATGCACCTGTTTGTCAGTCGACCGTAGTGACTCGCACCTATTGTTGAGAAGGATCAGGGGATAGCAACCTCATCCAAAGAAGATCCGCCGAGAACCTAAGTTAAATTTTAATTTTAATTATTTTAAAACCATTTTTCTTATTTTTGCCAAATACATGGTAGGCATAACGGAACTTTTGAAGTTCAAAGAAACGCCTTTGATCTCGCAGTGGGGCTTTTGGTGGGGCTGCTTTTAAATCACCCGTGTTTGACACATCGTTGAGATGGGTTGTTTGAATATGGTACCTCTCTCTCTCTCTCTCTCTCTCTCTCTCTCTCTCTCTCACACACACACACATCCTGTGCTTGAAGCTTTACTCGTTAAAAGGACATTTAACGCTCTTATTATTATAATTATTATTATTATTATTATTATTATTATTATTATTATTATTATTATTATTATTAATAATAAAAACCGGTGTCACATATAATTTGCCCTCCCTTGAATTTGGACTCCCCAGTCATTATTATAGGTATAAAAGTAACTTCCCATTCGTTATTAAAGGTATGACTTGCACTCCACCAGTCCATATTATACGTGCAGTAAACACTTCCTCTGTATAATAAACATTACACTAGCTTCTATGTGATTTGTAAGCCAAACCAAGCTATGCCATGCCAAGGACTCTAAAAGCCAAGCCAAGCTATGATATGTCAAGAATTCTAAAAGCCAAGCCAAGCCAAGCTATGCCATGACAAGCACTCTAAAAGCCAAGTCAAGCCAAGCTATGAATACCAAGAACTCTAAAAGCCAAGCGAAGCAAAGCCAAGCCAAACCATGCCATGCCAAGCACTCTAAAAGATAAGCAAAGCAAAGCCAAGCCACGTCATGCAAAGCCATGAACTCTAAAAGTCAAGCCAATCCAACCCAAGCCAAGAACTCTAATAGCCAAGCCAAACGAAGCCAAGCGAAGCCAAGCTATGATATCTCGAGAACTCTAAAAGCCTAGCCAAGTCAAGCCAAAACAAGCCAAGCCAAGAACTCCAAAAGCCATGCCATGTCAAGCCAAAACAAGCCAAGCCAAGAACTCTACGTAAAAGCCAAGCCAAGACAAGAATTATAAAAGTCTAGCGAAGTCAAACCATGGAATGCCGAGAACTTTAAAAGCCAACCCAAGCCAAGCCAACCAAACCTATTCCAAACCAATCCAAGCACTCTTAAAAGCCAAGCCAAGCAAAGCCATGCCATGCTAAACACTCTAAAAGCCGAGCAAACATCTAAAAGCAAAACAAAGCCAAGCCAAGCCAAACCATGCCATGCCAAGCGCTCTAAAGGATAAGCCAAGCCAAGCCAAGCTTAGCCAAACCAATCCAATCCAACCCAATCCATGCCATGCCAAACATTCTAAAAGCAAAACAAAGCCAAGTCAAGCCCAACCATGCCATGCCAAGCACTCTAAAAGATAATCCAAGCCAAGCGAAGCAAAGCCAAGCCATAGTATGCCAAGAACCCTAAAAGTCAAGCAAAGCCAAACCGTGATATGCCGAGAACTCTAAAAGCCAAGCCAAGCCAAGCCAAGAATTCTAAAAGCCAAGCCGAGAAAAGCCAAGCAAAACAAAGAATTCTAAATGCCAAGCTAAGCCAAGAACTCCAAAAGCCAAGCCAAGCCAAGAATTCTAAAAGACAAGCAAAGCCAGCCATGATATGCCAAGAACTCTAAAAGCCAAGTGAAGAATTCTAAAAGCCAAGCCAAATCAAGCCAATAATTCTCAAAGCCAAGCCAAGCCAAGAACTCTAAAAACCAAACCAAGCCAAGAATTCTAAAAGTCAAACCAAGCCAAACCATGATATGCCGACAACTCTAAAAGTCAAGCCATGCCAAGAACTCTTAAAACCAAGCCAAGCCAAGCCAAGAACCCTAAAAGTCAAGCGAACCAAACCATGATATGCTGAGAATTTTAAAAGCCAAGCCAAGCCAAGAACTCTAAAAGTCAACCCAAGCCAAACCATGATATCCCGAGAACTCTAAAAGCCAAGCCAAGCTAAGAATTCTTAAAGCCAAGCTAAGTCATGCCATGCCAAGAACTGAAAAAGCCAAGCCAAGCCAAGCCAGGTCATGCCATGATATGCCAGAACTCTAAAAGTCATGCCAAGCCAAATCATGCCATGTAAAGAACTCTAAAAGCCAAGCCAAGGCAAGCCCAGCCGAATCACGCCATGCCAGCTAATCTAAAAGACACGCAATGCCAAGCCAAGCCAATCCATGCCATGCAAAGAAATCTAAAAGCCAAGCTAAGCCAAGCCAAGTCAACCCAAACCATGCTATGCTAGCCAGTCTAAAAGCCAGGCAATGCCAAGCCAAGCCCTGCCATCAAGAACTTCTAAAACCAAGCCTGCCAGCCAAGGCAAGAAATCTAGAAGCCAACCATGATATGGCCGAGACTTCTAAAGCCAGCCAAGCCAAGCCAAGAATTCTAAAAGCAAGCCGAGAAAAGCCAAGCAAAAACAAAGATTCTAAATGCAAGCTAAGCAGAACTCAAAATAGCCCAAGCCAAGCCAAGAATTCTAAAGGACAAAGCAAAGCCAGCCATGATATCTGCCAAGAACTCTAAAAGCAAGTGAAGAGTTCTAAAAGCCAAGCCAATCAAGCCAAATTCTCAAAGCCAAGCCAAGCAAGAACTCTTAAAACCAAACCAAGCAAGAATTTAAAGTCAACCAGCCAAACCATGATATGCCGACAACTCTAAGTCAAGCCATGCCAGGAACTCTTAAAACCAGCAGCAAGCAAGAACCCTAAAGTCAAGCGAACCAACCATGATATTGCTAGAATTTTAAAAGCCAAGCCAAGCCAAGAACTCTAACGTCAACCAGCCAAACATATATCCCGATAACTCTAAAAAGCCACCAGCTAGAATTCTTAAATCCAAAGCTAAGTCATTGCATGCAAGAAACTGAAAAGCCAAGCCAACCAAGCCAGGTCATGCCATGATATGCAGAACTCTAAAGTCTTGCAAGCCAAATCATGCATGTAGAACTCTAAAAGCCAGCCAGTCAAGCCCAGCCGAATCACGCCATGCCAGCTAATCTAAAAGACACGCAATGCCAAGCCAAGCCAATCCATGCCATGCAAAGAAATCTAAAAGCCAAGCTAAGCCAAGCCAAGTCAACCCAAACCATGCTATGCTAGCCAGTCTAAAAGCCAGGCAATGCCAAGCCAAGCCCTGCCATGCCAAGAACTCTAAAAACCAAGCCATGCCAAGCCAAGGCAAGAAATCTAGAAGCCAAACCATGATATGCCGAGAACTCTAAAAGCCAAGCCAAGCCAAGCCAAGAATTCTAAAAGCCAAGCCTAGAATTTTAGAAGCCAAACCAAGCCAAGTCAAGAATTCTAAAGGCCAAGCCAAGCCAAGCCAAGGCAAGAACTCTAAAAACCAAGCCAAGCCAAGCCAAGCAAAGCCAAGAATTCTAAAAGCCAAGCAAGCCAAGCCAAGCCAAGGCAAGAACTCTAAATGCAAAGCCAAGCCAAGCCAAGCCAAGCCTAGCCAAGAATTCTAAAAGCCAAGCCAAGCCAAGCCAAGCCAAGGCAAGAACTCTAAAAGCCAAGCCAAGCCAACCCAAGAACTCTAAAAGCCAAGCCAAGCCAAGCCAAGCCAAGCCAAGGCAAGAACTCTAAAAGCCAAGCCAAGCCAAGCCAAGAACTCTAAAAGCCAAGCCAAGTCAAACCATGATGTGCCGAGTACTCTAAAAGCCAACCCAAGCCTAGTCCTACCATGCCATACCAAGCACTCTAAAAGATAAGCCAAGCAAAGCAAAGCAAAGCCAAGCCAAGCCTAGCCAAGAATTCTAAATGGCAAGCCAAGCCAAGAATTCTAAAAGGCAAGCCATGATATGCCGAGAACTCTAAAAGCTAAGCCAAGCCAAGCCAAAACCATGCCATGCTAAGCACTCTAAATATAATATATATAAACAAATATACAATTCTGCCTAAACCCTATGTATGAAAGCAACTATGGAATGCAGAGTACATAAATACTGTATAGCATTAACGGGTGGGAGGGGAGTGGTGGGAATTACATGTATAATAATGATTGGGGAGTGCATATCAAACGCTACTACACCGGCTTCATTGATATCAGGGCAGCGATTTCTTTGCCTGTAATAGACTTACCAATAATATTTCTACTATTAATATTTTCTTCACTAATATCATTACTTTTTTATGAATATTATTATGATTGTTATTATTATATTATGAAAGACACACACACACACACACGCATACCCCACTCATAAATCTCACACGCATGCACACATGACCTCGCCCTCTCCCCCTTCCCCTCTCCCCCACCCCACAAAAAACAGGACTTCCTGGGCAGAAGACGAATCCGGGAACAAATAGAGCTTTATTGCAATAGAGAGAATGAAAACGAATTGCCCACAGATTAGTCTGACGTTGACGCCCTTCGGGCCCAACGAGTTGATAAATACGGCGATTCGTTCGTCTATACGGCATACAAAAAAAAAAAATACGGGATCTCCTCCTTCTCCTCCTCCTCCTCCTCCTCCTCCTCCTCCTTGACTCTTGCTTGAGTGACGTCACTGCGGGGACAAATGAAATGATCAATGAGGCCGAATTTATTCCTGCTGCTGTCCCGCCCGGGTGAGTTCGAGATTGCGTGCCAAGATTTGGGTGTTGAATAAAAGCTGGTTGTTTGTTGTTTTTGCTTTAATTATTTGTTTATTTGTTTATGTGTTTGAATTCACTTTTGACAAGAAGCTTTCTTGGACATTATGCCTCTTTAATAGCTTGTGTATCATTACTTTTCACTTATTATTTACCCGATTTAACCTAAATTCTTCTGACAATTCTTCCTCTGATCATTGAGACTCTGTCAGGGTTTCTCGGTACGTCACTTTTCATAATTATTATCACAGTATGATCTTTTGAACTATATTTATTCTCTCTCTCTCTCTCTCTCTCTCTCTCTCTCTCTCTCTCTCTCTCTCTCTCTGTACTTAGGAAAGAGGTTGATTACTTATTTCTTTGCTTTGGGATATGAAATATTTTTGAAAAGTGTGCATACCATCTCTCTCTCTCTCTCTCTCTCTCTCTCTCTCTCTCTCTCTCTCTCTCTCTCAAGAGGTTTGAATGAGTAGAAGATTACCAAGACCTTTGCCAAGCTCTCGTGAATTAGGAGTCGCTAACTGATATGGAGGGAGCTTATCATCATAAGAAATCGAGTAAGAGTTACGGTTTTCTTCTCCAGGACTGAGATTGGAGGAAAGACTCCAGTTTCTCCTCAAGCAGCAGGAATTGCACTTAAACTTTCCTTTAGTGCTTGGAATGGAATCAAGCTTATTTATTAAGCCTATATGTCTAAGCAAGTACCGTTGTATCATGATACTTAGGTCGTTTGTGGCCTAACAACATCGACAACAACAATGATTGATAATAGTAATTTTCCTTATTAATATTTTTCTTTATTATTGGTATGTTATCGAATCTAAGGTAGTATCTTCCGATAAGCAGTTTATATATATATATATATATATAGTATATATATATATATATATTATATATATATATATATCTAAATATATATATAGATATATATAATATTATATATATATATATATAATATATATATACATATATATAATTATATATAAAATGCTTATCGGAAGATACTACCTTTGATTCGATAACATTCCAATAATAAAGAAAAATATTAAATAATGAAAATTACTATTATCAATCATTGTTGTTGTTGATGTTGTTGGGCCACAAACGACCTAAGCATCATGATACAACGGCCCTTCCATCGCTGAGACATATAGGCTTAATAAATAAGTCCTGATTCCATTCCAAGCACTAAAGGAAAGTTTAAGTGCAATTCCTGCTGCTTTGAGGAGAAAACCGGCAGTCTTACCTCCAATCTCAGTCCTGGAGAAGAAACCCGTAACTCTTACTCGATTTCTTATGATGATAAGCTCCCACCATATCAGTTAGCAACTCCTAATTCATGAGAGCTTGGCAAAGGTCTTGGTAATCTTCGACCCATTCAAACCTCTTGAGAGAGAGAGAGAGAGAGAGAGAGATATGTATATATATATATATATATATATATATATATATATAATATATACAGGAGGGAGAAGAAGAGGGAGAGAGAGATGAGAGTAGAGAGAGAGAGAGCGAGAGAGAGGAGAAGAGAGAGAAGGAGAGAGAATTACTTTCGGAAAACACTGTAGTAAGAGCGTAAAGAATGCTACACTAACTCTTTACGAGATTAATTCGTTCCACCACTTAATATTACAGTAGCAAGAATAAGAAAAGACTAATTATTACAAAGGTACAAAAAGACGGACAGACAGCCAGACAGACAGACAGACAGACAGACAGACAGACAGACAGGCAGACAGAGATCGCGGCATTCATCCGCGTGGCTGTCAGGTCGTGTTTATCAACGTGCGATCATTTTCCCCGGGATTGGAAAAACAAACCTATAAAAAAATATTAGTGGAGGGCTAATTTACCTTCACATCCGGGAAGGAAGGAAGAGATTAAATCACGTCTTATGACGTTAATGGACTTTTAAAAAACGGAAGGGAAAAAAAACCACGAAGTTAACGTTCGGTTACCTAGACAACTGTTTTTTTTTTTTTTTTTTTTTTTTTGCCGTTTTTCGTCCTTTTTCGCTTTCTCGGTATGGTTCTTTGGCGTTGTTTTTATATCTGTTTGTTTACTTCCTTAGTTTTGGTTTAGGGTTTTACATTTTATTTTCTACTATTATTATTATCTTCGTCCGTCAACTTTCTTCTTGGGGCCTTAACTTTTAGCAGAGAACCTATGGAATGTTTGCTTAACCACCTTGAATTTGTTTATAATTTCTATTACGGGCATCATTAGTTATTTTGTTCTGCTCTCGAGGCTGCCAAAAATCAAGTCGTATTTATAAATCGTCATCTTTGATAGAGAAACTTATCAAAAAGGAGTAAATTAATCATTTCGTGAAAATAGAAAAGCGAATAATGCTGAGAAATAGAAATCGACAGACTTCCTATGAATTTTTTCTATTCGTAATATTTTTTAATGGAAAACGTTAAGAACTTTCATAAAACTAAAGTTCCCTCGCAGATTTATTATCATCATCTTCAACATCACCCGCTGCCCACCAAGAAGCTCGGGTTCCACTCACTGCAAGGGGGAGGAGCAGTTGGGCACGTTCCTTTACCATCAAGCCTCAGCCATGTCGACACAGAGGGCCAGTCATGTTCTAAATGGACAGTCAACTGCTGGGAGTTGCAGCCCTGTGGCGTAGAAAGAGGGGTGTGAGAAAATGACACTATCTTTGCATGTGAATAAAGTATATCAACTTCCTTTTTGAAGCATGGGTACACTAGTCATATCAATAATTATAATTATTATCGTTAGAATTATTATTATTTCCAGGATTAATCAGTCACATAACTGTAATGATTCTCTACTTTAACTGTCGTCGGAAGCGGTGAATCACTGCATAGTGTTCGAACGGTGAAGTAACTCCCAATAAACATCTCCTTTGGGGTCGTGGCTGTGTTGAGGCTCAGTCATTACCTCAAGGAGCTTGGTTTCTCGGAAACTCATTCAGGATGAAAGCTTCTACCTCCGTGACATTCAACGGCCGGAAATTCAGCCTAAGAGCGAACACGCATGCGCGCTCTCAAACGGTTTGTGCATTGCAGCGGCTACCATTTTTTTCCTCTCCTTTTTTTCGACTTTTTTGGGGGGGTTTTTATCTGTATCTTTATTTACTGATTTATTTATCTATTTATATGTTTTTCTTGAAGCTATCGTGATGACATGTGTAATGGAAAAATAAGCCCACAAAATTACTGAGCATAACTTGCTCACTTGTAAGTATTTACACAGTATTTTACCTAACACTCGGATACTTTCAGGCCTTATCTGTGGCCCTTTCTCATCTCTCGAGAAAGGCCACAGATATGACCTGAAAGTACTCGAGTGTTGAGTAAAATACTGTGTAAATACTTACAAGTGAGCAAGTTATACTCAGTAATTTTGTGGGCTTATTTTTCCATCTTCAAAAGAAAACTGAAAGAAGTTTTCGTTTGGTTCGACATGTGTAATGTTATTGCTGTATCTGTAATATTGTCTGAATGAACATGGTTATGCCTTTCAGAGTTTATTACTGACTTAAAAGGGTAACATACACTGTAAAAGCTCTCTCTATCTCTCTCTCTCTCTCTCTCTCTCTCTCTCTCTCTCTCTCTCTCTCTCTCTCTCTCTCTCTCTCTCTCTCTGTGAGACGTACTTCGATCCTGTCGGTGAACTTTACTTCTTTGACAGCAGTTTATTTTCTTAAGTATCAACTTGCTCAAGTTTTATTTGTGGGTCCTTTTACATATTTCAGTAACTTTAGCTTTCATTTATTAGTAATCTTCTTAATTCCCTTATTTTTGTCTGTTTTATTATTATTATTATTATTATTATTATTATTATTATTATTATTATTATTATTATTATTATTATTATTATTATTATTATTATTATTATTGTGGTTTTTGTTGTAAGTGCCTACATCAGCTGCATTAATTTACATTATGTTGAGTTTTCTTTATCTTTCTAAAGTAATTATCAGAAAGAAAGAGAAAACAATAAACTGAATTCAGCTCTCACTTTCAATACTACATGGTTAAAAGAGGATATTCTGCCTGCTATATTATTATTATGATTATTATTATAATAATTACTGTTATCATAATATCAACTGCCATGACGTCAGTATAGTTGGATGGAATTCTAATTAAGTACATTATTACCGGTAGCAGATGTAGTAGAATCAGCAATTGCAGATTATTCTCTACATTATCGTCTTAACGGCACCACAGTTAAAGAGGAAATTAATATTCGTCGGGGTATGATTCGAATGTCTGTCAGCCATGTTTATGATGGTCTCCGGATTTAAGGACCGATTTCAATGAATCTTTATGGGAAATCGACCCAAGATCGACAGGGAAAAATCGGCGAGTGATTGAGCTGTGCGTGATCGAAGCCATCGCTTGACAGAAAAAAAAAAGTTGGTCCACCTGGCAATACAAACAGGAAATTTGCTTTGAACTAATAAGTGGTTTTCGTTTGAGTTATGATTATTATTATTGTTACTTAATATGTATACACACACACACACACATATATATATATATATATATATATATATATATATATATATATATATATATATATATACATATATATATATATATATATATATATATATATATATATATATATATATATATATAGACACGTTTTCAAAATGAAATGCAACGCTAAATATATCGTTAAGCGAAAAGAGAAAAATAGGGTCATTCTTAGTACTTAATATATACTTTATATATATGTGTATATATATATATATATATATATATATATATATATGTGTGTGTGTGTGTGTGTGTGTGTGTGTGTGTGTGTGTGTGTGTGTGTGTGAAAAAATATATTAATTTTAAGGTAGAACGAATTAAATATTAAAAGACATTTGTATCTTAATGCGTATTATGAATCACGGTGATGCGATCAGACTCTATATATATATACATAATGTGTGTTACTTAAAATATAGTCACATTTAAAAATGACAAACGCAACGCAGAATATAATATCGTTACGTGAAAACAGAATAACGCGAGGAATCATTGAAGAATAGGGTCAACTTAGTGAAGGCAGAAGAATAACAAAAAATCGGAAACAAATCAAGGCCCGTAAGAATTCACATCTTAAAATATATACAAAAAGAAATGAGGCAAGCCGTCAGAGACCTTCGAAGTATGTCTGTCTTTACTTTATTTTAGAAGATTATTCTTCGACATAGTATTGTTCACCTGAGAGGTAGTTGAGTTGTTTTAAGCTGATGAGTTGCCTATTGAATGTAACTGAATATTAATTCACTTGAAAGGAGAGCTAGAATTTATTATATAATATGCATATATGTATAGATTTATCTATGTATATATAAATTTATACACTATACATACTTGTATGTATGTATGTATACTTACATTCAAACATATATGTATGCATAAAATGGAATAGGATTCCTCTGAAGTATTGTGGAAAAATCCTAACATTAAAATAGGTAATGTTCTCTTCCCCATCCTTCCTCAGCTTCGAATCCATGTTTGGGATGAATGCGACCACCGCCTATTATTGCACAATATAGGCTAGATATTTATCTCGGCCCCCAACGGCCTTGTAAATCTGCCAAAGCGAGATGCATTTTATTAATGCTGGCATAGATCCATTGTGCTCAATAGAATTTCTTGTGGTAAAAGTAAAATGGCGTCCCATCTGGGTATCAGAACGAAGAAGATAAAATTGAAAGTAAAATACAAAATTCTGTAGCGTCAGCGGGCGGTGACAGTCACAGATATCCAAACAATTTCGACACTTATTCCTCGTATGCCGTCGGTTGCTATACCAGCGCGGAAGGAGAAACATCCCCCGCGCCCCCTCTCTACGTCCTAACCCAGTGGTTCCCAAACTGGGGGAAATTTCCCCCTTGGTGGCGGGATATGAAGCTACCAAGGGGGAAATAATGACACTGGTGCACAAGAAGCAGCCTCACCCTTCTCACTCATTTAATTCAAAAGTAGAAGAGCAAACAAAAGTCCTTTTATTTGTTATCAACTCCTCTCTATGTCTATGCGGTTAGTTGTCACTAACCGCTCTCTATCCACTTTACTCTGTAACTATATGTGTATCAGTATATTTGTACATTTGAAAAATAAATTAGTGAATAGTCACAGTGTGTTTTAACTACTCTCCCCTCCATACACATGAAGGGGGAAATTTGGATGGTCGAACTGGGTGGAGGGGGAAACCTTCCCCTATACACATGGGGGAAAGGGGGATGGAGGTCGAACTGGGTGGAGGGGGAAACGACAGAAAAAAGTTTGGGAACCACTGTACCTAACCTAAAGCGATGCCCTTCTCCCCCATGAGAGCAATGTGAAGTCCCCCTGAGGACGATGTCGAAATTCCCCCTTCCCCCCTTCCCCCTTCCCCCAAGAAAGAATCAGAATAACGAAGACACCCAAATCTCCAGAACCATCAGTCAGTCACGCCTAACCTTGTGTGGATTCAGAGACGCAGCTCGAGATCTCTCTAATATGTACTGTGCATAAAACTAAATACTTGACCTCTAGCTTCACTTACCCTTCCCCTTTCCCCTTCCCCTGATAGCCCAGTCCCCTAGCGTCAGGATCTGTAGCTACTTTAACCGTCCCTCTCCCCCCTCCCGCTCCAAAAATCCCCTTAACGTTGGGGTAATCTAAGATGAAGTGATTCGTCAGACATTGATTAGAGAGATTGAGCATTACTTTGAGGCCTGAAGTACGCATTACGTGATCGTCCTGGTATTAATGACTATTACGACATACATAGTGAGGATATACATATATGTATTTTTTTTTCTTTTTCTTTTGAGCATCATTCGCGGTCGTTCTAACTGGTTTATTACTATATTTTTTTTTACAAATTCTAATAATTTACATGATTTCGAATATATAAATGTCTGGATGGACACATTACTATAAGATGTCGGTAGTCCTAAGCAGTGACTTCTTGTTGACAGGTACTCTTAGGAAATCTGTAGCCTTCTGTACCCACTTCCTCACACCATACACACACACACATATGTATATGGTCATACACACACATGATATATATACATATATATATTTACCTCTATATATGTAAGAGGAGGTGGCTACAGATTTCGTAAGTCACTGCTTAAGACTACCGACATCTTATAGTAATGTGTCCATCAAGACATTTATATATTCGAAATCATGGATTTTATTAGAATTTGTAAGAAAATCTAGTAATAAACCAGTTACAACGACCGCGAATGACGCTCAAAAGAAAAAGGAAATAAAGAGCCTATCCTAAGGGCCATCTTCTTTGTTAGATTATTTTTTAAGATTGCTCTTTACCCGTAGTTGCCATGGGTGAAGAAAGCTGGTAACTGTAGCTGCCACTGTCTGTTACGCTTGATCTTGATTACCAAATCTTCAAGAAGTACCATGTGAAAAACAATAGGGACAATCAGGAATTTGTTGACATCAGCTGTTATTACGGTCATGATGGAAAAATTGGCATATTTTCCAAAAACATGAACTGTTTTCCATTCGACCTTATAGAAATAACGAAGTTTCCTACAAAGAGAACACAAGACGAAAAGGAATAAGTTAATATAGGTAGGTAATGGAGATAATTCATCTGAAGTAAAACCGTTGCCATTTCGTCGACAAGTACAGAGGCCAAAGCAGAAAATATATATATATAGATAATATATATTATATATATAATATATATATAATATATATATATATATATATAATATATATATATATATATATATATATATATATATATATATATATATATATATATAGGAGAGAGAGAGAGAGAGAGAGAGAGAGAGAGCGCCAGGAAAATCAGCGCTCATGAAGATGTTATATAAAATAGACAGGGGCGAAGGGGAACGTCTTGAGACGGTTGGCAGCCGGGCAGGCAGGTTGTTGTAAAGGGGAATATATTTGATAGTTTACATTGAGGCACGGGGGGTTTTTTGTGACGTCACCAAGGCAGGAAGGAGAGAGGGAGGGGCGCTTTTGGTCCTCGGCCATCTGGACGCTAAACATCAACCGCCAGCCTAAACAACTCCGGGTTCCGTTCGATGGTTTTTCCCCCTCAGCTCCCCCCGGCTGACGACCTGTGTTTTGATGATTTTAGCCGCTAGAGTTTGTTTTCCTTGCGTCGTGTAGACCGTTAAATACTCCATTTTAGATAAAGTACACGAAGGTCAGAGATTCTGGTGACTTTCAGCTGAAATTAAGATAAGATGGTAGAATGAAAACTGTGTCGTTACTGGTTTCAGGGGAAACGAACGCTCCCGGGGGGAAACTGATAAACAAATGAGCTTCGGGAGACGCAGGCAGCCCACTAAAGGAGAGGCTTCTGGTCGCGAAAGATTTATGCTCAAAATGGTCCACCAAATGGCGTGTTTATACATCCGATTCTATAACTATAATGTACTTGAGATCACCAACGCAGTGTGCATACTAAATTTATTCATATTTTCATATGATCCATTGTCTGCTGAGGAAATGGTTTGTTGTGTGTGTACACACACACACACACACATATATATATATGTGTGTAGACACATATATATACACACAACATGCACACACACATATATATATGTATATTATATATGTCTGTGCGCCAATAACAAGATATTTTTTTCAAGTTTTCCACAGTATTTTAACACGAGTGCAAGGATGCAGGTCATGCCACCACCATGCAATTGAAAATTTTATACTGAACAATAAGATACACGTGCTTAACAACACCGACATGCATACTATTATATATATATATATATATATATATATATATATATATATATATATATATATATATATATGCACGCACGCCTACACGTGAGCATGTCTTTGTCGTTCAGCACATGTATCTAATTATGCATTATAAAATTTTTAATCGCATGGTTAAGATACTGTAGAAAACTTGAAAAAATGTCGATGTTGTACGACTGTATTATCAATGTTCTCGTAACTGACCACTAATACATTTGTGCTGACCTCTGCTCACTGATGAGTGTTGCCTATATTCGTCTCCTGCAGTGTGGGCTGAGTTTTCCTTATTTCTATCAAGAGATATTGAATTTGTGATTAATTAATCATAGTAATAGTAATTATAATGATATAAACCATTATAATTGATAATACTATTGCTGGTTCACTTCAGGTAGATTCTTGGATGAGCCCAATGCTTACGAGACGTTTGTTTGGTGGCCGCTGATTGGCTGGTACCGGGAGGTAGGCAGCTCCCAGCGAATTAGCGGCCGCCAAACAAACGTCTTGCAGGTTCACCCAAGAATCTACCTTAAGTGAACCAGCTATAGTACATCCATATTATCAAAACAGATATTTACTGCACAGCGGCTGGCATGACTTGCGGTAAACTCGATAGCATTGGAAAAACATTAAACCTTGTGACAGGAAAGTTTTACAATACTTTTCTTTCCCCGCAAATAAGAAAAATTGTGCAGCTCTTCTACTAATACTTTTGCACAGGGAAAATATTGATATTTTTGTTTTCGGTTAGCTTCCTTCATTTTGAGATTTTCTCTTTTCCTCTGAGCATGCTTGATAATGTACGACCATTTAGCTTTTGCGTGACAAGAAATCGGTATCCTATCCTAGCGTGAAAACTGTCTTTGCACAGACCAATAAAACATAATTATCGCCAAGTGAACAAACAGTAAACGTTATTTTTATGTACCGTGATGTTGTACACAAAAATATATTTATACACATTATCAAGCATTATGTACTAAAAATTATTATTATTATCATTACTAGCAAACATCGGAGCAGCCGTTTGTCCGTGATTGAATGACAGACGGACGGATAGACATTACGACCATTGTAGTAAGATTATTATTATTATTATTTTAGATGGAAACCTCTGATGCCAAGAAGATATATTGTTACTGATGTTGCTTTCTTGCTGTTATATTGGAGTATGCAATGACCAAGATGCGGTAAGGAAAATAAGACTGCATAGATAGTAGAGACCGTACTTATTTTCAAATAATAGCCCTCAGCTACTGTTACTTAATTACACTGTATTCTAATTGTGAGTGAAGTCCGTTCCAACGAGTGTTTTATCTCCCATGCAATTTGCAATAAATATTTCCAACACTAGTGACCTTAGTTACAGCTATGTTATATACATCAATCAATCATTCAAACTTAATTTTACCTTACAGATCCCCTCTCATTAGAATTTAGGCAGTATTGCACAGGTATCTTTTGACCCGCATGTGTATTGTGTTTATCTATATATCTATCAATATTATATATTATATATATATATATATATATATATAGATATATATTATTATATCTATATATATGAGTGTTTCTCCATCGGTGTCTATGTCTGTGCAACATCTCACCCACCAGCTTTCTCACCCCCCCCCCCCCCCCCAACATCCCCGACTTCCTCTGTCGGCAGCTCCCCCTCCCCCATTTCATCAGACCCTAATGTTTTTTTTTTTTTTTTTTTATTTTTTTTTTTTTTTTTTTTTTCACCTCTCCCCGATGAACTTTGACCACGTGGGCGCTTCCAATCACTCGAAGGTTGTAAAACAAAGCAAGTTCGGGGGCTTCCATCATCATTCTCTCTCTCTCTCTCTCTCTCTCTCTCTCTCTCTCTCTCAGTTCCTTCTTTTACTTATCAATGTTTTGTAGTGTGGTTTGCCTAATTTGCTTCGCTTATGTTGTTTGACTTTACAAAAGTACGATTTTACTCATACATACAAGTAAATTGTTTTATGTAGTATTCTCTACTTGCAAATGGCTGCAATTGCAAAGCCCATCAGAGAACGAAGAGTTTTAGACCGAAAATATCGACGCCGATATGTTGTTAGGAATTCGAATAAATTCAGGTGGTCAGCACGAGACCAATATGTTGAAGAGTGGGACACTTTCATATGTTGGTTTGGGCAGTTACTGGAAGGCAATGTGCGGTGTTTTATTGTACTAATAGTAATTATTATTATTATTATTATTATTATTATTATTATTATTATTATTATTATTCTCTCTATCACAGTCCTCCAATTCGACTGGGTGGTATTTATAGTGTGGGGTTCCGGGTTGCATCCTGCCTCCTTAGGAGTCCATCACTTTTCTTACTATGTGCGCCGTTTCTAGGATCACGCTCTTCTGCAAGAGTCCCGGAGCTACTTCAGCCTCTAGTTTTTCTAGATTCCTTTTCAGGGATCTTGGGATCGTGCCTAGTGCTCCTATGATTATGGGTACGATATTTTATTATTATTATTATTATTATTATTATTATTATTATTATTATTATTATTATTATCATTATTATTATTATTATTATAATTATTATTATTATTATTATTAACGTGAATACTTTGACAGACTCCAAGAGAAGATTCCGGATATCAGAGCCAAATATAGTACGGATAAGTTTCTGTATGTCTGTCTGTCTGTCCGTCGTTCGGCTCCGGAAGCGATAACTGATTGATGATGTTTCTTCGGCGCGACACCCCAGCCAGCTTCCCCTTCGCAACGCGCGTATGCGCGCGCGGAATGTTTTTAAGAGTTTTCCTTTTTTTACTTTACTAAAATTATATTAATATGCAGTATAGTGTTTGGGTACTTTTCGATATAGGGTTATTGGGTATAACACCTTTGTTACGAATAATGAACAAGTTTCTTCGGCGCAATCGAGTTTTCTGCACTGACGCTACAGCGTATAATCATGGCCACCGAAAATAGATCTGTCTTTCGGTGGTCTCGGTATAATTCTGTACGAACCGAGGCCCTTGAAACTTTAACCACCGCCCGTGGTTGCCTATCCTATATATCTTTCCAGAAGCACACGATTATGGCTGACTTTAATCTTAAATAAAATAATATCTACTGAGGCTAGAGGGCTGCAATTCGGTATTTCTGATGATTGGAAGGTGTATGATCAACATATCAATTTGCAACCCCATAGCCTCAGTAGTTATCTAGATCTGAGGGCGGACAGAAAACTGCGCGGACCAAGCTGCTACAATAGTTATCTTTTACAGAAACTATTATGGAGCCATCTACCTGTGAGAATAAACAAACATACGGTAACTTTTATTAGCATGACTGAAAGTAAGAATATTCGTTTTCAGTGATAAGGAAATATTACATTTAATCTGCAGGTAGTATAAAAGTGATGTCACATTACACTCAACGCTGAATAAAGTTGCAAATCAAACACAAGAAGGAGAGCGCCTAAGGTTAAGAAAGTATAATTCTTTTGAACAAATAATATTACCAAAATGCAAATGTAGCATTTTACTGGAATTGAAATATCATTAATAACCTCGTGGAATTCAGATACATCTTCATATTTAATTTCAAATCCTTGATATGTATGTATGTAGGTATGTACAAATGTTTATGTGAATGTATGTACAGACCTAACGACGCATTTCATCAGTAAGAAAGTAAATCCTTTGAAAACATTTTGCAAATCTTAAACTTTTTTTTTCATGAATAGTAAAGAATTCTTATGTGTTCTCTTACGATCCTACGATAAATGAGTAAATCTCCGACATATGCCTCTCGCTTTTCCTTGTTTTTGGTCTTTTTTTTCTGACTACTTCAACTAAATTTGTTGGCACTCTTCTAGTCATAGGATTAGATAGCATAAAGATGCTGCAGAATTATCTACTACAATGATACTGTAAGCTAATGAAAAAAGAAGACTCTCAAAATTATCTAAATAATTAATTTTTGTAACATTGTAATTTTCTTGTTGGATATCAGATACGATAGTCAGATTTTTTGAGCTGACGGTAAATTTGATTTGATTTTGACTTATATAGAATTTTGGCATTATGCCAAGCACTGGGGCAACTAAGGCCATTCAGCGCTAAAACGGAAATTGACAGTAAAAGGTTTGAAAGATGTAACAGGAAGAAAATCTCGCAGTTGCACTATGATACAATTGTTAGGACAGGGTGGACAGTAAGATGGAAGAAAGAGAATATGAACGGAGTTACAGTAAAAGGAATGAAAGTAGTTGTAGCTAGGGGCCAAAGGCACGCTGTAAAGAACCTTAAGTAATGCCTACATTACTTAATGTCAAAGCAACCAATAGGGTGCGCTGACCCTGAGTTTCTTCTAGTCACGATTACCCTCAATGGTATTAGCTGCAGATATTTACTGTCATCTCAAAGTACCTATTTTTAGACATCTTTAGCTAGCAGACAATGAGCTGCAAGCCAAAATCATGAGCATCTACGTGTGTGTGTGTGTGTGTGTGTGTGTGGCGCGTGTGTACCCACATATTGCAAATATGTTTGCGCATTAAGCAGTCTTTGATTTAATGTTAAAGTGAATCCATTTTCATCTTTGACTTGGCATGGAAATGGTTTAAAAGTCGATAAGGCTAATCTACTGAGTCTTCATGAGTGATCACAACATAGACTATTGGCGGGAGAAGTCAAGTAGGCAGCTATCGATTTAGTGGAATCGGGTGTAGTGAACTCACTCACTCTCTCTCTCTCTCTCTCTCTCTATATATATATATATATATATATATATATATATATATATATTATATATATATATATATATATATATATATATATATATATATATATATATATATATATATATATATATATATATATATACCAGAGAGCGAGAATCGTTTTTCTTAAAGAAGGTATCTACTACAATTTATTTTTGCTACAAACATAAAGATATTGATTTCAGCTTTTAGATCATATAGCTTGTCATGGTTGAACAGAGCAAAAAGTAATTTCCCGAATGAATAGTCTGGCCACTGCTAGAAAGTCAGGGTAATGACCAGACGTTCCTCTTATAAAAAGACAAGTTAATACTTTAGAAAACACAGATAACCGAATCAATTGGCTCAGTGCCAATGAACAAACCAGTGCCACCCCCGGAGTGCCAGTCTTACCCCAAAGGGGAGTCGGTATAAACTATCCTTTTTATCCAAACAAGGGATGGGTTTGCCTCTCTCTCTCTCTCTCTCTCTCTCTCTCTCTCTCTCTCTCTCCCCACCGTAGCAGGAAGCCATTGAGGTTCCCCTTCAGGGTTCTCTTCATTGCCAATCAGTTCAGCTCATAAACCTCCGCTCTGCATCAAAAAAGATTCCATTAAGGTTTATGAATGTGCGAAGGTGCGAAATTATAACTCCAGCAGGTGAGATGAATTAACTTAGCATAGGTGATGCAAGCAGTGAATACGTCTCTCTCTCTCTCTCTCTCTCTCTCTCTCTCTCTCTCTCTCTCTCTCTCTCTAGCCTTCACTGCTTAAAGGCGCCATTTCACGGCTTACAACCGATGAACATACGTTCTGATCTAAGCGGCGAACTGTGTGCCTGGTTGTTGGTTGAATGTTAAAGTGTCGATGCTAATGTGGACAGAGAGAAAATGAGACTTGAATGAGCTGGAATCCTTGACAGGTGTAAATAAAATCTCCGATCGTTAAATAAAAAGCGATTACGAACAGGAACTTACTTCCCAGAAATCGTAAAAGTTTCGTAGTAACTGAGGCGGATATTTGTATTTGTGAAAACTTGTGACTGTAGGCTGGTCAGAGTCAGGTTTCCTAAACTTCTACTGTTTGAGCATGCTTGTCTTTTTTAAATGTAAATCCTAATGGGTCTTATTGAATAAAACAATTGATATTTAAGGTTGTCATTCATTAGGCAAATAGCAACAAAGGCGGATCCAATCTGTGAACTTTCTTATTACCAGCAAACGGAGCTATAGACGAATAAATGGAACGAAAACTACTAAGTCAGCCTTCACGGATGAATGACTGACACACACATACAAACATACCTACATATGTATCTTTACTCATTTAATATGTAAATTATATTTTGCATACGAACGCGTACATATGCGAGTATGAGTACGATATAAGAATGTGGCGGGGTGAGAGAGAGAGAGAGAGAGAGAGGCAGGGAAGGTGCGCGCCTATGGTTCTTTTACGAAGATGACAATTCGTTTTAATTTTCCTTTTTTGCCGTCGAAAAGGCGAAGCCTCGTCTTCGGAGGCTACAAAAGCCTCGTCAGTCAAACGCTGGAAGATGCTTTGTTCGTCAGATAAAAAGGGACCAGTGATTATTGGCCAATCTGTCTGTTCCAATGATGTGGTAACAATGAAGGAGGTCTCTCTCTCTCTATCCTCTCTCATCGCCTATCTCTACTTCCTTCTTCTCTACTCTCTCCGTGAAACAAGGACACTTACGCTTGAAGAGTTTTAGTTAATTTCATTTACTTTTTTGGGTATGTACCTATCGAGTTATTTTATGTTTAACTGTCTGTCAATCTCAAATTATTTGCGTGTCTGTTAGTACTTATATTTATTTTTTTTTTCACTTGTCTATTTGTCCTTAATTTATTTTATTTTCTTCAAAGAATTTTATAAATTCATTCACGTGTCTTTCGTATGACGTGCCTTCCTTGTTCTTTGGAGAGAGAGAGAGAGAGAGAGAGAGAGAGAGAGAGAGAAGAGAGAGAGAGAGCATACCTTTATTTATTTATTTATTTATTTATTTGTTTGTTTATTTTTTATTTATTTATTTGTATTTATTTATTATTTTTATTTAATTATGTATTTTTATTATTTATATGTATGTGTTTATTTTTTATTTTTTTTATTTATTTTTTATTTTTTTTATTTTTTATTTTTATTTATTTATTTGATTTATTTGATTTATTGATTTATTTATTTTATTTATTTATTTATTTATTTATTTATTTTATTTTATTATTTGATTTATTTGATTTATCAGTTATTTATTTATTTATTTTCATTTATTAATTTATTTTTTATTTATTCGCATACCTGTCAACTGTCGAGTACGAGAGAGAGAGCGAGCATACCTGTCAACTGTCGGGTACGAGAGAGAGAGCGAGCATACCTGCCAACTGTCGGGTACAGATTAATATTCGGAGCATACACACAGGCTTTTGATCTTGATTGACTCGCCAGACCGAAGTCACTTATCGATCAATCGAATCGTCAGGAGGGAAGTGCCGCGTTCCAACGACGCAATTGGCTGACGCACCTTCTTCGTGAGCCAATCATGTGCCCAGCCGTCGTTCTTTGACGCAGCTCTTCGTTGCATTCTTGTTGGTATGAGTGTCGTGCTCTGAAACTTCTCGCAAATACCATCAATCATTGACGCTTTCCTCTTTGGTTTGGGGGTCCACACGCAGACACAAACGATAGAGAGAGAGAGAGAGAGAGAGAGAGAGAGAGAGAGAGATTACGACTTTGTGCTTCTTTTTATTGAGAATTGTTTTCTGTCGTACTTTTACTTTCTTTGTGACGGAGAATCTTTTTCTTTCTTTCCGAGAGAGAAAGAGAATATATGCTTTTCAACAGGAATCAGTTTTCTCCCATTCTGTTTCTTTTTGAGAGAGAGAGAGAGAGAGAGAGAGAGAGAGAGAGAGAGAGAAAGAATGTTGGACTAATACTTTTAAGAGACATCAGTTTTCATTAATAACGAGAGAGGAAAACCTTGCGGGTTTTTAATTAAAACCTGTGAATAATCCTGACTCATCCTTTATAACAAAAAACCCCTCTTCTTTGGTAAAGGAGTAGATTAACTTCTTAGAACACTAGAGAGGTAAAGAAAAAATGAGAGATTATTGAAGCAATAGCCGATGTAAGCGCCTCAGCGTGTGGTCGGTATGTTGTTGGCGTGCCACCTCGGTGGCCGCTAGTTCGATTCTCGGGCATTCCATTGAGATGTGAGAGATGTGTATATCTGGTGATATAACTTCACTCTCGACGTGGTTCCGTTTGTCACGTAAAGCCGTCGGTCCCGTTGCTGAATAACCACTGGTTCCATGTAACGTAAAGACACCATACAAACAAACAAACAATGGCCGATGCAATGATACGTATTAATATATTTGGATTATTGCTGCCATATTAGCGTCATTTGAAGTAGTTTTGTTCAACTGTAGCGTTTATGGATGACGATGAGAATAATTTAAAATAAGCATAAAAAAAGGACATATCACATTATAGGTTTTTTTTCGGCAAAATGCTATTGAAAAGGATGCTGTTCTTAAAGGAACCTTTCCGCAGTGTTGTTGTGATTCTGACATTAAAGCTTAAATTTATTTCGGTGTCAATAACCTAGTTGTTGTGACGCCAGGTTTAATGGACACAATCAATCAATCAATTAGTCTCGCTTGACTGCCAAACTTCCGATTACATGGAGCACCGACGGTGAACGGGAATTTTTGGGAGCTGGAAATGACGATGAATAAATGGGGTAATCACAGGAAACAAAGAATCCAGACTTGTTTATATTCGTGAGAACAAATCTTCAAAACTTACGAACTTGGGATCAGCGGCACAGTGTTTAGGATTTACTAATATGGACGGTTAGATTACTCAGGTCTGTAGAAATGTTCAGGTCAGGTTGGGTAGGTGTTCTAGGACATGACGACTCAAATGTTTGCAAGATTTTTAAATTCTTAACAGATACAGATCTATTAAAACACACATAAATAATTTTGTTAGATACACATCTATGAAAATATTTATAAATAATTTTATTCATACACATTTGTTTTAAATGTGTACAGTAATGTTTTATCTATTTGTTTATTTTTAAACTAAAAGGCTTTAAAAATATATTCTATTTAATATAGTATTTTTAACAGATTTTATCTGCATTAAGCAGCCGATTGGACTTAGTCGGAAATGGCTGCTTAAACAATAATAATTTAATAATAATAATAATAATAATAATAATCAAATAATAATAATAATAATAATAATAATAATAATAATAATAATAATAATAAAAGCATAAATAAAATATGTGGCGCCGTGGAGGAGTTGGTTAGGTCTTCAATAGACTTAAGTCAAGTTAAGCAACATTGGGGCTGGTCAGTCGTTGGATGGGTGACCGCTCTCCTCGGCGTTGATTCCTTGGGAAAGGATCTTTACAATAATTTCCTCAGTCTACTCAGCTGTAAATGAGTACCTATCCCTGATGGGGTAGGGTCCAGCTATGGGTTAAATAGCAAAACTCAGCAATGATGGAAAGAAATGAAGGAATAAACGACAACGACATAAATGGAACCTCTGGCAACAGAGGAGCTTCGTCCGGCAACCAGGTATTCAACCCAATTGAAGGGGAAGACGGTCAGGTACTTGGAGGTCGTCATCCAGCAACTGATCACCACAACGAAAGTAATCAAGAGCCTGAGATTGGAGCTACAGAGGCAAAAAGGAAGAAATGGACAAGAGAAGAAAATAAGGAAATATGGAGATGCTACATCAGAAGCAACCCGACGGAGAGAGGATATAGAAGAAGATTGATCAACATCTGGAATGAGAGGAATAACACCCCCCAAACAGAGCAGAGGCTGGCAGACCAAGTAAGGAACATAAAGAAAAAGAACTGGCTCTCCCCAACAGAAAGAGAAGAACTGGAAAGGGAAATGTCACACGACAACGAATTACACGAAGACGAACTGAGAGACGATGCCACAGAAGACGACAGGGAGGATGAAGTATCAAACAACGACACACGAAGAAACACCGACGAAGTAACAGAGAGGACGGAATGGGTAGAAAAGATTAGACAATGGATGGAGCCAGATACAGAGAGAACAAAGATCCCCTCCATGAAAGCCTACAACACCAAGAAATTAAGGGAGAAAACAAGTGAGGTCAATGAAATAATGGGCCTAATACACACCACCAGTATCACAGAAACAAATAACTTGACATATGCAGGAGCAAGATTAGTAGCAGAACTGATGGGGATTCGAACACCAACACACCGTCACAACCAACCCAACAGAAACCAAAACAGCAACCTCCTTGGAAAAGGCGCTTGGAAAAGCAAATCATGGTGATGAGATCTGACTTGAGTAAACTGAAAGAGATGGCAGGGAAAAAAGGCTAAGAAGCAAGAAAAAACAAGGGAGGACAACTCAACGAGAAATACAAAGTACAAGAGAGGGGACTAAACAACACAATAGAAGATGTAAAACAGAGGCTTAAGGCCAAAGCACACAAGATCCAACGGTACATGAACAGGAATAAGGGATACCAACAGAACAAACTATTCGGAACCAACCGAAAAGACTATACAGCCAACTAAGAGGGGAAGACAACCACCCAGAAATTCCTGAAGCCGAACCAAGTAAGAGACTCTGGGAAAACATATGGAGCAATCCGGTATCACACAACAAACATGCAACATGGCTCCAGGAAGTCAAGGAAGAAGAAACAGGGAGAATAAAACAAAGATTCACAGACATCACGACAGACAGTCAGACACCAACTAAAGAAAATGCCAAACTGGAAAACCCCAGGTCCCGATGAAGTCCATGGATACTGGCTCAAAAACTTCAAGGCCCTACACCCACGAATAGCAGAACAACTCAAGCATTGTATCTCAAATCACCAAGCACCCAAATGGATGACCACAGGAAGAACATCCTTAGTACAAAAAGACAAGAGTAAGGGAAATATAGCCAGTAAGTACAGGCCTATCACCTGCCTACCAATAATGTGGAAGTTACTAACAGGTATCATCAGTGAAAGGCTATACAACTACCTAGAGGAGACAACACCATCCCTACCAACAGAAAGGCTGCAGAAGGAAGTGTAGGGGCACAAAAGACCAGCTCCTGATAGACAAAATGGTAATGAAGAACAGTAGGAGAAGGAAAACCAACCTAAGCATGGCATGGATAGACT
>NC_087202.1:25851158-25853658 GCF_015104395.2 Macrobrachium nipponense | reverse complement strand
TATTATTATTATTATTATTATTATTATTATTATTAATTCAGAAGAGTAACTGAATCATAAGGAAAATGGGAGTATTTAGAAATACTGCAACATAATCAAACAGGAATAAGTTAATGCTTCGCCACATTTCCGTTAATTCTTTTTGACATCAATATTTTTGTCACGGAATCTGAAAACGTCGTAGAGATGTATACGGGTAATTAAAATCGCTATTATCGTCGTTACTTTTCTGTAGAGGGAGACTAAAAAAGAAAAAGAAAGAAAAAAGCTTAAATACTCTGTGATTCAGAGTCTTTTCTGAATGTAATTGGAATATTGCCTAAGATATACAGAGCAAGTTATATAAGTGTTTTGACTATTTTCAGACATCAATATACTTATAATAAAAGGTTTCATCTCACCATCTCAGACAGTTATAAGTGTTTTGACTATTTTCAGACATCAATATACTTATAATAAAAGATTCCATCTCACCATCTCAGACAGTTATAAGTGTTTTGACTATTTTCAGACATCAATATCCTTATAATAAAAGGTTCCATCTCAGACAGCTATAAGTGTTTTGACTATTTTCAGACATCAATATCCTTATAATAAAAGGTTCCATCTCAGACAATTTCGTCGGATGTAAATGAAAATATCAAAGAAACACTTAATTAGAATGAAATTCACAGAAAACAAGTACCTGAAAAAAAAACCGCTGCCTCAAAAGGTTGCGTCATATCAATATTTTTTTCTCTTATTATTTTTTCATATTTTTTCTACTTCTTTCTTCATTAGTATGTCGGGTTAAGTTCACTTGACTTTTTGTCCTTTTTTTTCGCTCACAAAAACTTAAAAGGGATTTCCGTCCGAACCCTATCGTGTGTCCCTGCCCTAATTTTTCTTTGTTTCTCCCGCCCGGTCCATTTTATTTTTTTATTTCTTTTATTCATTTCATTGTATATTACTGGCTGAAACACCGTTACAACGAGTTTTGGTATATATTTCGGTATTTTATTATTATTATTATTATTATTATATTATTATTATTATTATTATTATCATACTCCGTACGAATCGTACCGTAGCTAATGTAAAATCCCTTCGTTAGCAGGTGGAAAATTACTGTACGCACATGCCCGCACGTGCATGTATGTATGTATTTATTTATGTATGTATGTATATATATATATATATATATATATATATATATATATATATATATATATATATATATATATAATGAGTGTCTTCAATATAAACAAGACGTAAAGAACCAAACATCAATTCTGTTCACCAGAAGGTTTGTTTCAGTAAAATGGCTTTGAGAAATGGCTGGCTTGTCCGTGTGGAAATTATTTCTTTATTGAAATCATGGTCGAGGGGAAGAAACGATAAATTGGAAATTATTTATCACTACGTGGCTTATGAAAATCGAAACAATGGGAAAATTTTCCATGAGAACTTATGGTATATATACGCACACTCAAACTATATATACAATATATATATACATATATATATACATATATATATAATATATTATATATATATATATATATATATGTTTTTGTGTGTGTGTATATGTGAACATGTCTGCCTGTGTGTGTGGCCCTAGCAATCTTATCACAAAACATTTGCTTAAAACATGCCTTCAGGATCAGTTCCTGAATACAGTCTTCAGTACAGACTGTGTATACTACATATATGTGTATCTATATAAATATATATACATTACCAAAACTGTTATTATGTCATTATTTCAAAAATAAATATTTAGGCTATTAAGGATTTTTTTTCAAACAGATTAGTTTTCTCCGGAGAAAACTATGTAACATTGGGGGGGCGGGGGGCTGGGGAATTCTGAGAAAAACATTAGCAAACATCAGTATACTTTTTTTTTTTTTTTTTGCAAGGAGTTCGTGATCTTTATAAACTTATTTTTGAAATATTCTGATGTTGAATATCGATAAAAATATTTCTCGTACACCGAGGTAGTTTTAGAAAAAAAAAAAAACATTTTAGACTTACTAGTGATAAAAAAAAAACTTTTCCAGGAAAGTTTATCTTACAGTTGGTTTCTTTAAGAACCATTGTAGCTTTCGAGAAGATCTGCGAAAGCTCCATAAAAAAATAATATGCGTTTAATTTTTATCTGATTTTTCTGAACCGTCACCATCTTTTTGTGGGTAATTATGTGTTATTGATTGCTCTGTCATTGAGATTTGGTTTTTGAACCTATTTAGAGGATGCAGTACATATAAGTAAAAGGTTTCTCTAAGCTTCAGTGACAAGTAATATGTTAATAGTTTGTGAATTTTCTCATTAATTTCAAAGCATGTTAAGTACGAATGAACTCGCTTATATATATATTATATATATATATATATATATATATATATATATATATATATATAATATATATATATATATATATATATATAAATAGATAGATATATATATATACATACATATATATATATATATATATATATATATATATATATATATATATATA
>NC_087202.1:25821158-25848658 GCF_015104395.2 Macrobrachium nipponense | reverse complement strand
TTGCAATAAGTCTGTTTTAAGTTTTCGAATTAAATGTTCTTTACTTCAATATTTTTGCAATACCAGTGTAACGTGGAATTACATAAAGGAAGGAAAATGGCTCACATTTTCCTCTGCAACAAGATAGCCAGTGATAAGCGGCATTCTTTGAGAATCAGGTTGAATGAATAACGTTGCGGGCAAATGCGATTCTTATGTCCAAATTCGTATACAACAGTAAATGTCCAATGTATTTATAATTTTAAAGTGCACACACAATTATGTATGTATGTATGTATAACTGATCCACGAAAATATGGAACGTGATGAATACATCACGAAGGAAAGACAATCAATGGAGTTCTGCAAGGCCTTTCGACTTCTCGTCCTTTACTTAGAAGTCGAAAGGCCTTGCCGAACTCCACTGCTTCTCTTTCCTTCGTGTAACTTGTCTTTATATATATATATATATATATATATATATATATATATATATATATATATATTATGTGTGTGTGTGTGTGTGTGTGTGTGTAATTTGTCTATATATATATATATATATATATATATATATATTATATATATATATATATATGTGTGTGTGTGTGTGTGTGTGTGTGTATATATGTGTGTGTGTGTGTGTGTGTGTTTCAATTTATAAAAAAATGAAACGTACATTTTGTGTACGTGTTTTTTTTCTAGCTCATAATTACATTTTGCTATGATCTTGGTTAATATAATTTTATCTAAAATGTTAGTGATATTTAGCTTATTTTCAATCGTTGACTAGAAATAACATAACATCGATTGTAATGAAATAAGTTGAAAGCAAAAGCATCAAGTAATGGATAAGTCACGAATGTGAATGATTTAAAATACTTGAAAGACTGGATGACGCTGACTCAAAATTTTTAAAATACAAGAATAACACTGCCTGTTCTCCGTTAGACTGCTAACCCATAGACTGTTCCTCTTAAAACATCGTATTACAGAATGACAGCAATGTGGGGAACGCCGCGAGGCTGACGAAATACTATTCAACGAACAGGAAACAGAATGCGGTAATTAACGGCAGTAAATCACATTCAGAAGATTAATGGCCTTTTGGGATCCATTAGGAAATATTCAACTTCATAAATCCCCTGCAACTGTGGGAAGCCGGTGAACATTTTTTTTTCATAACGTTTGAATGTTATTTGGCGCTCGGAAATATACTTGCGCAAAGAATTACCTGATTATTTCAGTGCGGCTCTGACTTTCTGTCGTTAGAAAGGAGCCAGCAGTCGAGTTCAGTCTCTGAAGTCCAGTGAACGTTTTACAAATAAGTTGACAAGCATGACGTAGGAGCCTTCTGTTGAGACAAAGGTGCCTGAAATTTCATACAGTTTAATGAGCATGTATACATTGAGTTTTCGGTAGCTCTGAAAAGCATTAGATAATGCATATGACAAGGAATTTCACTACATTCCATGTAAATACAAAAAGTAAAAAGTTTATATCTAAAAATAAAATTTAAGTTATGGGAATTTGTTCAAGCTGTGATTTTTGGCTTTTTTATTTCCATGGTTTTCGCTATTTTTGCGTTTTTACAGGTTATTTTATTATATCTTAAAAAAAGACATTTTTTTATCAATTTTTACTTGCCTTCCAAGGTATTTTTAATTTGAACAAGTTTATAGACAGTATCAGTTAAGCAGTCATGCGATGTAACTCTCACATTTTGTTCTTTGAAGATTTTGTATGACATCTTGCCGTTTCTTTACTTCCATTTATGGAATTTTTCCGTATGCTTACTGTTTCCACCGACTTACCACCGTACACTGAACGATTGTCGTTATGAAAAGACGCGCGCGATAGCATTATATCGGCAAACAAACCCATACATTGAACGATCGGTGTATGACAGACTTAAGTCGCAAGCCAGGAACCTGGTCGTGACGGATTCCCGCTGAGATCGTTCAGACAAGAAGCTCCGCCCACTTTTGCATTCAGATAAGCCCATACACTGTTTTTGCGAACGATACAGACAGTCGTTCAGACAATCGTTCAGTGTATGAAAATAAATGTTCACCGGCTTCCCACAGTTGCAGGGGATTTATGAAGTGTAATATTCCCTTTACTTTCAAGAACTGGGGTTATACCTTCAGACTGTGCCACGCCTGTAATATTGACTATCATTTCGTTTTTATATCTTTTATATATTCGACTCTAGATAAACATCGTAAAGAACTCTCACCCTTCCTTTACCAATACCACACCATTTCTTCGGACCTGGTCTAGGAAAACAATGAATTTCGTGGGTTATTTATTTATTTATTTTTTAGTTTTCCTTTTTTATAATTCTTTACGGCGTCAATCTGAGGAGATGAGTAGATAAGTTTCTGTGCCCTCAGCTACCTGTAGTGGCATCGCAGCCCCACTTAGTTATTCTGCGCTGGTTACAAGTAACTATATGACAATATCACACCCACAACTTCTGAACAACTAACTATAGTCGGTTCAATTAAGGTAGATTCTTGGATGAGCCTTATGCTTACGAGACGTTTGTTTGGCGGCCGCTGATTGGCTGGTACCGGGAGGTAGGCAGCTTCCAGCCAATCAGCGGCCGCCATACAAGCGTCTCGCAGGTATAGGGCTCACCCAAGAATCTACCTTAAGTGAACCAGTTATAGCTTCATTTTACACGTCAAGACTATCGAGAGACGTGGAACTGAGTGCCTACGAAGAGCCTATAGTTTTCAAGTTCATTTTTTCCCTCGTGCACTAAATTAAGTCCTCACGTGACTACAAATACATATGACTGACTTTGGTAATTTGATAAGCTTTGATGATGTTAGCACAAAATAGTCGCTTCAATTATGAGTGAAAAGGCTCATAATTTGAAGTACCGAAAGAGGTGGGAATGACGCAAGTCAAATGAAAGAAGAATTTATTAATATTTTGTGAGTTTCAGGAATGAATGTATAAAGTAATATAACTGAAACAACATTCTAATTTTTAGCTCCAGTCAGTCACAAAAAAGTCATTAAAATGGAAACCAGTCCCGTTTTTAGGAAATATTTATGTGAGTTTTGCTAGTAATAAAAAGTTTACAAAATTGATTAGGAATATGATTGTGCAGATACTTATCAATAACTTCAAGAATCCTTTGTCTTGGACAGATTTTTAGCCTAAAAAGCCATTTTAATATCAATACAATTCAGTAGAAGTGTGCTTTGTTGTGTTTTCCTATAAAATATCGTGGACCCATGCATGGATAACCACCTCGTATGGTACCACCTAAGGGTAACAAATATGATCGTTCATAAAGTGAAGACTGTTGACCTATACGACAGAGATTCTAATTGGGCAGACACGTGATAATAAAATCCTCTAATGACTAAGTACAGAGTGAGGTCAAGTTCTAAATCAGACTCAGAGATCAGAGGTCAGATAGGAATATGGCATTGCTAGAGACTTGGTGCTTCTTAAAAACCTTTAGTTTTGTGATTTACGATCTCGTCATTCAAATATTCTTGTCACTACTGCGCTTACCTTAGCATCCGCCAGCCATTCTGGGTTATTTATTCCCTGTCTTCTTATATCTGGCATCTCTGGCCTTAACTTGCAAAGAAGAATCATAGACTGCGTCAGGTTCAGGATCTTTGGGACAGTTTGTAGCTATTCTGGTGATAGAAGTTCACTCTCGACGTGGTTCGGAAGTCACGTAAAGCCGTTGGTCCCGTTGCTGAATAACCGCTGGTTCCATGCAACTTAAAAACACCATACAAACAAACAAACAGTTTGTAGCTACACATTTCTCCTCGGTTTTCGTCTAGTGATATCTATAGTAGATTCACATCAACTGTGCATTTGATGTCTAGGCCAGTCCCTTACGACGCTCTCTCGAGAGTTCACATGGGTAGGATCTATGTTCCACCTCTATGTATCCTTCAGGAGAGGTGGAACATGCATCCTACCCATTGTGAACTCTCGAGAGAGACTGAGAATTTCCAGCCCTGTGACTGGCTTATAAACAGCCAATCAGGAGCGTCGTAAGGAACTGGCCTGAACATCAAATGCACGGTTGACGTGAAACTACTATAGTAATTCACCTGTCTGTCAGCAACTGTTGGTCAGTCCCTGTTCAGGCCCTTATATATCCAGCCGCTCATTAATGTTGCAGATTTTAATCTTATTGAAGATAAAAACATCAAAACCCATATATATCATCTATGGGTGATAGGTATTCAACATTTCATGGTAGGGATCTAAGGGTCATGGTCATACTTGAAGGTCAAAGGTTTAAAAGCAATTAACCTTGAGAACTATCTACTAGGCTGCGTACTCTAATCATGAAGCCAATGCAGAGTGATGTCGAGATGAAAGTCATGCTATGCTTGCAGTTGAAAGGCTAAATGCAAATTTAACTCTGGTCCTCATTTTTCTATTATATCAGATAGATACTTCATAAATTTCTTTATTTTTTTCACTACATTAATGCAACGGACGGAGTGAAGTCAAGGTCGTACTTAGAGACCGAAGGTCGTGTTCCACATACACATCTTATTAGAATACATGAGAATCATTTATTTGTACTAGCATGAGGAAAAGGATGAAATTACAGAATGACGTGTAATAATAATAATAATAATAATAATAATAATAATATTTTTTTCATTTCAACTTCCTATTAAATTATTGGAACTTATCAATGTTGCTACTCACGAGATAAAAGTTATATATATATATATATATATATATATATATATATATATATATATATAGATATATATATCTATTATATCTATATATATCTCTATATTTATATATATATATATATATATATATATATATCTATATCTATATATATATATAGATATCTATATATCTATATCTATATATATATATAGATATATATATGATATAGATATATATATATATATATATATATATATATATATATATATATATCTATATCTATATCTATATCTATATATCTATATATATATATGATATATCTATATCTATATATATATATATATCATATATACTAATATATATATATATCTATATATATAGTATGTATATATATATATATATATATAGATATATATATATATATCTATATATATATCTAGATATATATATCTATATATATATATATAGATATATATATCTATATATATATATATGATATATATATATATATATATATATATCTATATATATATAGAATCTATATGATATATATATAATATCATATATATATCATATATCTATATATCATATATATATATATGTATATATCTATATCTATATATATATAGATCTATAATCTTATATATATATCTATATATTATATTATATAGCTATATAATATCTATATATATATATGTATATATATATATATATATAAATATAGATATTATATTTATATCTATATATATATTTAGATAATATCTATCTATATATATAATATTAGGATATATTATCTATATTATATATATAGATATATATATATATATAATATATATAGATTATTATAATAGATATAATCTCTATTTATATAGATTAATATCCTTATTAATATATATCTATATTCTATATATCTATATATATATATATATATAGAATAATCTATATATCTACTAGATATATAGAAGATATATATATATGTTATATAGATATAGATATATATATATATTTTATATATATTAATAATTATATATATTATATTTCCTATATCAATATATATATATATCTAGAATATCTATATATTATATAATCTAGTATAATATAATACAGAATAATATATCTAATATATATGTATATATATATATAATTATATATCTATATCTTATATATCTATATCTAGATCTATATCTCTATATATATATATATATATATATATTATATATATCGATCTTATATATATCTTATATTATAAGTATGATATATATTATATTATCTTAATATATATATAATATTTATATATCTAATATTCTATTATCTATATATATATATACAATTTATATATATTATATATATATATATCTATATATATCTATATATATATATAGAATATATATATATATATATATTATGTAATTATATTATTATATATTAATATTATATATCTATATATTAATATAAGATATATATATCTATATAATATATAGATATATATTCTATATTAATATATATTAATATAATATATATATATATATATATATATAAAATATATATCTTATATATATATATGTGTAAATATATATAAAACAACGACAAAAGACGAATAAAAAAAACAAGGAAAGGTCGTCTGAAACAAATGCAAGAGAGACAGATATACAATACATGCGGTGCATATGAAAGAGAGGGAGAGAGAAACGAAGGCATACGGTAGCTCTCCCTCGTGCAATACCCTGCAAAGATGCTAAATACAGTAGCCTGCTTAAAGTTGCACGCACTAGAATTATATATGCTTTCTGTGACTTGCAGATGATGGGGTGTGTTTGTTTGTGTGCATGCGTGTATTTGCGTGAGGACATGTCCTTTCCTTTTTTTGCATGTGCGTGCGCACGGGCCGGCCCACCTATTACAGGAACTTGGTGCAGATTACAGACAATTACGTTGGTGTCCATTTCACTGTTAGCGCAGAATGTTACATAATTTTGTTGGTAATGTTGCTCACTCCTCACTTCACTAAATAAAAAAAATTACAGGTTTTGATGAAAGTTTTCAAATCGTTTTCATTACTAATATTACAGGTCGTTTATGAATTGTTTATTTTATTTTGTCACACACACACACACACACACACACACACACCACACACACACACACACACACACACACACACACACATATATATATTATATATATATATATATATATATATATATGTGTGTGTGTGTGTGTGTGTGTGTGTGTGTGCAAGTAAGTTTTCCACAAGTACAGTACACATTACACAATAGCATTCAGACGACTGCCTGAAATAGCCCACAGTTATAATGGAGAGAATTTATACGAGTACTATAGTGGTGCTGCTTACACATACTCCATATAACGCAAAACATACTCGTATCTCCAGTCCCTCCATTTTCTAACAGGTCGCCATCTGAGCGTCCAACCCAATCCCAAATGTTGCTACCCCTACACCACCAACAACATCCCTCCTCCCTCTGCTCCCCCGCCTGAATCCTGCCCAGCACAACACGCTTTTCCTTGAAGTGTGACAAACATGATCTTTGCCGATGACGCAATGAGGACAACAGGGCCCTGCCGGCTCCCGGCCTCGCTGAGATTCCCAGTTCATCTAGGCTTTGTCGTGTTGGTAAAACAGCCGCGTGCGCTTTTCGTTTTCTTTATTCTTTACCGTATATTATTCTTTTAGTTTTCGAGCCGCCTTCGGCCACTGCTCTTATGGTATTGAGAGGGGAATAAGATGCAGATGTGCCCAGATATGATTATTTTGAAAAGGTTTTCAGCGCTACTTAAGTTCGGTAGCAATTTGAGAATTGGGTTGTAATGTACAGACGCAGAGGAACAAGTTTTTTTTTTTTTTTTTAAGTCTGTTTGTACGAGAATAATAACATTTGTAAGTTATATAAGATGTAGAATGGTGACAAAAATGTCCGCTGTGTTGTTAAATGTTAGTGTAAAGAAAGGCGAACTCTTATTCAGATAAAATATCTGCCTCAGTCTATTTACATCAACTTTTAACTCTCAGTGAAAAACTTCCAAATTCAGAAACGGTTTCTGTCTCATGTTATGGAACAAAGCACCATCACAGGTATTTCCCGGAATACAGCAACAGCGTGTTACAAGAGCAACAACAGCAATTCAAAACCTAGAATGTGTGAGATACATGAGGAGGGTACGTTGAGCCCTTCACATCTGTCTTCCCTTTAGATTATCACGAAAAATCTTTCCATTCGGAGAGAGAGAGAGAGAGAGAGAGAGAGAGAGAGAGAGAGAGAGATCCCAGCATTGAGGGCGTAAATTATTATCAGATAGCATTATGGAGTAGTAAATAATAATTATATGTCAGTAATGCCAGTAGTTGTTAGGAGCTCAAGTCAGTGATTACTGGTTCTCTCTCTCTCTCTCTCTCTCTCTCTCTCTCTCGCCTCTCCTCTCCTCTCCTCTCACGACTCTCTCTCTCTCTATCACGATTTGTTTCTGCGAAAACTTCCTTATATAGACATAATTAAGAGATAAGATGGATATGTACAATAGATTATATATATAGTATAATATAGATTATATATATAGATATATAGATATAGAATATATTATTGTAGATATAAATGTATGTGACATATGTCAATTGGTATTTGTCATAGCAGCTGGGTCTATGATGGTAACTGGGTGAAGCTCTCTATCTCTCTCTTTACCTCCTCTTCTTCTCTGCTTCTCTCTCTCTCTCTCTCTATCAGATTTGTTTCTGCAAAACTTCCTTTATATATACATAATATATTAAGATGTATATGTATATATATTATATATATAGTATATATATATATATATATATATATATATATATGTATATATAAATGTATGTACATATTTCACTTGTTATTGTAGCCAGCTGTTATGATCGTAACTTGGTGACTCTCTCTCTCTCTCTCCTCTCTCTTTTCTCTCCTCTCTCTCTCTTCTATATCAGATTTGCCTTCTGCAAAACTTCCTTTATATATACATTAATATATTAAGATGTATATTTGTATATATAGTATATATATAGTATATATATATATGTATATATAAATGTTTTTACATATTTCATTTGTTATTGTAGCCAGCTGTTATGATATTAACTTGGTGACTCTCTCTCTCTCTCTCTCTCTCTCTCTCTCTCTCTCTCTCCAGAGGTTTATTTCATCCTGTACAGCCGCACATGTCAACTCACAGCTTATGGCATGACTTATATACCATAAAATGGAGCAGAGAGAGAGAGAGAGAGAGAGAGAGAGAGAGAGAGAAAAAAAACTCTCACTTGACATCCACACAGGAAATGCTTCTGGAGATTTCGTTCAAATGGTCCTCGTGTCGGTGACGTTTACTATTGCTTATTCCCGTATTGGATCTGTTGCCTTCCATGGATTGCTTTGTAAGGATTTATGTTTGCTACTGATGAAGAGTTTTACTTGATATAAGTTATTATTTGTATTATATATGTGTATATGTATGTATGTAAGTTATATATGTATTATGGATATATTTGATGAGTAGATGGATAAAATAGTTGTCCATTTTAATTATATATATATATATAATATATCTAGTATATATATATATATATATATATATATATTACATCAGGAAAATCGTTGATAAAAAATTCAGGAGTCCCAGGAAGACAGCAGTCTAAGAAGCATGCTTTATTTATTTGAGAAACGTTTCATGTTGCTTCAACACATCATCAGTCTGCAATAATTAAAATTTTACTTGATAAATTACAAGTTAAAAGTACAAATTATTACCAATAAAAATTCATCTAAAAATCATTTAAAACTTTAAAATAAAAACAAAACATGAGCGAGAAAGGCTACCTATTCAAGGAAAGGAAAAGAGCCAAGTGACCACAACAGTTCATACATGCCCAGACAACACTTAGGCCAGAGAGAGAGGAGACGAAGAAACATTAGAGTTTAAGCCTGGAGAGAGGTGCTTGATAAATAAAGACTCAAGGGTCGTTAAGTAGGCTGTTTGTTTAGTAGTGCCTATTATTGAAAAATGCTTTTTTTCCACAATAATTTTGCATTTGGATGCATGAGTCCTTATATTTGAAAATTCGGGATTAGATATTCTTGACCCAGTCCTATAACTAAGACCTAGATGGCTATAATAACGAACCTGCAACAGCCTTCGAGAGGATCCAACGTAACTACCAAGGCATCTTGGGCATTGAAATTTATATATTGTGTTGGATCTCATGAAATCCTGAAGCTTGTCCTTATAACTAAAGAAACCTCCAATTTTCTTAGGGTTCATAGGAATGAGGTTTAATTTCAAGAAACCTAGTTCGTTTTTAATAATTTGTTTAACCTTTGAACGTAAATTGTCGGAGTGAATAAAGGGAATTGGTGCATAAAAAGTTAATTTTGGAACATTAAAGTTCAATGTAGGTTTGGAAACAGGCTTAAACTCTAATGTTTCTTCGTCTCCTCTCTCTCTGGCCTAAGTGTTGTCTGGGCATGTATGAACTGTTGTGGTCACTTGGCTCTTTTCCTTTCCTTGAATAGGTAGCCTTTCTCGCTCATGTTTTGTTTTTATTTTAAAGTTTTAAATGATTTTTAGATGAATTTTTATTGGTAATAATTTGTACTTTTAACTTGTAATTTATCAAGTAAAATTTTAATTATTGCAGACTGATGATGTGTTTGAAGCAACATGAAACGTTTCTCAAATAAATAAAGCATGCTTCTTAGACTGCTGTCTTCCTGGGACTCCTGAAGTTTATATATATATATATATATATATATATATATATAATATATATATATATATATATATATATATATATATATATATACGTATATATATATATCATATATATATATATGTATATATGTATATCTTCTATCTTCATGACTCATGATCAAAATGAGATACTGTCATACAGTTGGGCAAGAAATTATTCGAAGTGTTGTTAAAAGGAGAGGGAAAAGTGTACTAATCAAACAGCATCACAAAAGTAATGCGTACTTGTCCAGGGGCGCGGTTTAGTGTAATTTTCATGGTCCAAAAAATTCACCGATTACTGTATGTTTCCCATTTCGACCCTCTGAAATCGCCCTTTTGCTCTTATTTCAATAACCTGCTAATTGTCCGTTTGTTTGTTTGTTTACCTTTGTCTTCGATTTAAAGTTTGTCCAGCTTTAAAAGCTTTAAAAGCTTCTTAAAGTTACATTTCATTATTTCTTATGCATCCAGGGTATCATTGCTAACTCAGTGAGTGAATCTTTCATATCTTTGGGGAGCTATTAATGTTTGTGAAGGACAAAGAAAGCTAAAAGATCTTGCAACTCCTTTGATGGGCACCTACTGGTGAACCGCTCTCATAAGACATATGCATAGCGGCTTTCTCTCTAACTCTCTCTCTCTCTCTCTCTCTCTCTCTATATATATATATATATATATATATATATATATATATATATATATACATATATATATACATACACATATATATATATGTATATGTATACATAAGTCTTATCCCTTCACCGTGTTTCATATAGACGCATTAAGCTACAAATGTCCTATAATATCTAAATTCCCTTTACTTAGGAATTTATATATTTTCATATATGTTAACCAAAAGGGAATTTTGTAGTTGATAAGAAATTCGTCGGCTCATGGGCACGAACCACGGATCCAAGAGTTCAGGACTTAGAGTAAAGCTCTTAACCTACAAGGCTTTCACAGAGGAGAAATCAGGACTTCAGTGACGCCTTCACTGACTTGTTGGCCGAGTCGGTAAAGACGTCACTGAAGTCCTGATTTCTCCTCTGTGCGCTGGTTCGAATCCGAGAGAGGACGAAATTATTATCAACTAAAAAATTTCTCTTCGGTTATGGTATATGAAGAGAGAGAGAGACGCAGATAAAGAAGGTGTCTTTAAGACTGAACATTCTCTGAATCGAAGGCAGAGATAAGCAAACAAAGGAAGAAACAGGTAACATTCACATACAGATTCGGAATTTGCTCCTTACTCCCATTTTCCCCGATTCGCGGACCGTAGTTTCTTGTGGCTCCAATCCATTCATCACTCCTATATCATCCCTTTATCACGCTTGAAAAAAATAAATTTACTTGAGTTTTCCATAAAACGACCAATTTCCATATCATGAGACTGGCACTATTAATTGAGGCGTTCACAATATAAGGGTCACCAGAGCTCCGAGTCACAATTTTTTTCTTTTGCTCCAAAGTCTTCTAAAAATATCGTACTTTACCCATGGAAAAGCGTACTTGCATATGTGGACTCCAAAGTGATCGAAAATCCCATCATCCAACAAGGGTGGTGATATGCGTATTTGAATTTGAAGATGCCAATTTACGAACGCGTTTTTCTCACGATTTTTTTTTAATCAACCCCTGGAGACCCTTAATATTGTGAACGCTTCAATTCAAAGTGGAATAATGTTATCAAAGAATAATTCATAATATATAAATTTAATAATAATGCTTCATAGAAATTAGTAATTCAATAAGATTTTGTCCCTATAGTGTGTGGTATTTTATATTCACTCAAAGCTGCCGTTTCTCTGATCGTTTAGTTTCCTCTCTGATGATTTATTTGTTTGTATTCAAAAGCAGCGTGTAAATAGGTATCAGTCACAATGATTTTAGTTAGCGGTGGATGCTTATGATTATAACCATAATGAAAGGACACTAATTCGTCATTCTTTACGCACAAACAAACACACACAATCATACTTATATATACATACATACATATATGTACAAAATATGTGTGTATATATTTATATATATATATATATATATATATATATATATATATATATTATATATATATATATATATATATATATATATATATATATATATATATATATATATATATATATATATATATATATATATATATATATATATGTATGTGTGTGTGTGTGTACATAAGTACATTCGCACTTTGTCAAGAGAATGTGACCTGTTTTACCCTACTGAATATTATTAGCTTTTCCTTACCCGTACGTATCCTTGTCACTTCGCATGACCCTGGTTCCCTTCTCCAACATCTCCCCCCCCCCCCCCCCCCCCCCCCCCCCCCAGTCTTCTGGGGCCGAAGTCTTGCCGTGGGTGCTGTCCTTCAAGTTCTGACCTCAGACAGGGTACGCTGTCACGGCTGGTGTGAACTATAAAGTTTTTCCCTCCCTTTGTTGCACGAATGTTTATTGCGTTCTCTGTTTTTTCCGTCTTTATATATATATATATATATATATGTGTGTGTGTGTGTGTGTGTGTGTGTGTGTGTTATTACTAACAAGACCTCATTGAAACTGGATGGTATCTACCGGAGATATTTAGAAAAAAAAAAAAAAGCTACAAGGTTTCCTCATTGTCAAATATCCGTCCTGTTAATAATTGTATATTGATTCACAGAAAAATTGTGTAAGTGATAAAGTTAATAAATGTGCGTATATATATGTGTGTGTGTGTGTGGGTTTGTGTATTTATATACATAATTATACGTATTTGTTTATTTATCTTTATCTATTTATTTCGAAGAGAATAACACAGAGAAATGCCAGGCAGAATTTCTCAAGCGTTTGTTATGAAAAATACGAGAAGAATACGGTCATGATTCTTATCCACCGAGCTTACAATTAAAGTTCCTCGTTAGATGAGTGGTTTTCGCGCTCCGCTACCAATCCAGTGGTCCGAAGTTCGATTATCGGCTCGGCCAACGTGGAATCTGAAGAATTATTGTGTAGGTCCCGTTGCTAGGTGACCAATTGGTTCCTAGCCACGTCAAAATATCCAATCCTTCGGGTCAGCCCTAGGAGAGCTATTAATCAGCTCAGTGGTCCGGTAAAACCAAGGTATACTTAACTTAGCTTACCATGAAACATCTAACTATGATGCTTTTCAAAAGGAAATATGTTTTATTTTTACTTTAATTTTTTTAAAGCAATGGTTTTAACAGCGTTGTCTTGTATAGCCATGTACGTAGAGTCCTAAGTTGAAAATCTAATTTAACCAAATAAAAGTACTGTCCAGAGAAGATGGTTAGCAGGAGTGGCTTTCAGCCAGAAAATCTTCCTGCCGAAAATTTCTTCGAAAGTTTGCTGGAGACTGAAATAAAGTGCTGAGCCAATGAATATAAGTAATGAAGGATTCCAAGATGCTTTCAATGAAAATCTTGAAGGTTTTAGATTATTTTAACATCGTGATAACTATTCCTTTTTCTGACACATCAGCAGTATATTTTCTTTATGAAGTCGTCTTATTTAATATTGTGGGCTTCCCTCTTACTCAAGATTACTGAATATCCCTTTTGATTTTACCCTGCTTCTCCAAAAATTAATTCTGCAATCCAAAATCTTTCGAGCAGCTTCTAACACCTCAGGTTCTCTGCTTTTTTCTCCGTCAACTTTCTTCAGTTTACCTCCTCGCCGATGTCTTCTTTTATTTATTCTTTTTCGTTCTTATTGCTCCAAGTAGTAATTTTGGGTATCCAAAATATCCTCTCGATCAGCTTAGAAAAAACACCTCAAGTTCTCAACTTTTTTTTTTTTCTTATAAATTCTTCAGTTACCCCAGACACTGTCTTCCTCACTTCTTGATTATTTCCATCCTCATTTCGATTGAAGAACTTGCGTCCATCAGTGACAATACAACTGTAGAGCTGCTGAATAAACCCATAACCGCAGAAAGCTGGAACGTCGACTCTGCGAAGTAGTCCACATTTTCGTCGGTAAACAGCAGCTGTAGACTGAAGTTATCTGCCATTCTGCTCATATTACGGTGTCAGGCGACAATGATTCTTCCTTTCAGTATATGACATGAAATTTTCTTGATAGCCTTAGTTACCACGAAGTATCAACATTTTAAAAAAGAAAGAAATATAAATTTAGCGAAAAATGATCATCAGCAAATCCTTTTCTCTCGTCGTCAGGAGATATCTATAGGCCATCCATTCACCTCCTGTCTGATCTATCAACACACACATTTTTCGACCGGTCGATGTATCGTAATCTGACCGATAAGTAGCTGCAGAAACAAAAGAAAGATTTAAAAAATATATCAAAGACAACTGTTATGAACTCACATTTTTATCGAATAAATACGGTTGATTTTAAGGGTTCAATCAAAATCTTTCAGGTGCGGAGGTGACACAACCTCCGATCAGACTTTTTTAAAATAAATGAATCCTTCACACTGTTCCGTTTCTCAAGTCTGCTACGTTGATGATAAGTATGGGCAATTTTTTCCCCCCCCCCCTGCCAAAATATGTTTTTTCTCCCCAAAATGCCCCCCACCCCCCCCACCCCCCCCCCCCCCCCCCCCCCCCCCCCCCCCCCCCCCCCCCCCCCCCCCCCCCCCCCCCCCCCCCCCCCCTTTTCCAAATGTTACCTTTCTATCTCCTACATTTGAAAAATTCTTGCCAATCGTGAGGTCCACATTTAGACAAATTTTCATACAAATCTATGCTTGGATTTTTATGTAAACCTGCTAAGAAACGGACAAATCAACAAACGGAACCAAAACGTATGACCTCCTTGGCGGAGTTCACATAACATACAGCTTATTTAACGAACGAAATCCAGTGGACTTCATTAGATAAATTCGGATGTGTGAAAATGGCTCATCATAAGATCTCCATACAGAACTTCTCTTGGGGTCTGTGTGTGTCAAATTACGCTTAAAAAACATCCGTGGATATGGGGAGGTGGACACAAAAAATGAGAGAAAAAGTAGGGATTCTGCGGATGTCTCTCTCTTAACCCTTCGGACGGAAGATCCATTTGTGGTAGTCATTCAAAATTTGGACATCTTGAGAAAGAATGAAGAGAGAGAGAGAGAGAGAGAGAGAGAGAGAGAGAGAGAATCGACATACTAAAATGATTTGTTTATTTCCGTTTGCTTTTGTATATTTCTAAAGTCTGATTTTGCTGATAAGGACGCGTTTAGTATATAATCTTTTTCGTACCATTTCGACGTTACACAAGATGATGGTCTTAGACAAATGACAAGATAGCAGTTAATAACCATTTTCTGTGTAATGAAGAAATTTCCAGGATACTGTAAGATCAGTAAAATTATTTTGGTAGTTTGTAGGAAGAGTATTTAGGATAGGTTGCTATCCTTCAAAAGTTATATTCCTATATCTCCCAAATTTTATCACTCGTTGACAGTTGGTAGCAGAATACTACACTTGCTGCTTTTAATAGATTCGCTCCTATGTAAAAAAAATCAGCATGCTACTTTATACACTAGGATGCTGATACACACGTACACATACATACACGCATACACGCACACATATATATACAGATATATATATGTATATGTATATATATATATGTGTGTGTGTGTGTGTGTGTGTGTTCGTACAGCATTTTGTATCACCAAGTAGGGCAACTCAATAAACGTGAAAACTTTGAATGTAATCAGATCCATGGATGACAATAATGTTTATATAATTAGTTTTTATTTATAAACATTAGACAGTCTAATATCTCTTACTTCAATAATATCGTCATGTGTTTGTCACGGACGTGAAGTTCCCAAAGGAATTATTCACTTGGAGATCGCAGTCATACTGCAGGTGAGTTGAGTTTGGCTCCCTTTGATATCACGGAGTCATTAGTCAGGTGATTCAGCAAATCTTGTGTACAAATTTGCTTTCGAAGATAGTAGTCACGCCGCTGACATTACCTGTGAATGTTTGGTGCATGAAAGATAACTTTTTTTGTATTACCAGTTTCAAGTTCTCGTTTTTTTGTATTACCAGTTTCAAGTTCTCGTTTTTGGTATTACCAGTTTCAAATTCTGGTTTTTTGTATTACCAGTTTCAAGTTCTCGTTTTTTATATTACCAGTTTCAAGTTCTCGTTTTTTGTATTACCAGTTTCAAGTTCTCGTTTTTTATATTACCAGTTTCAAATTCTCGTTTTTTGTATTACCAGTTTCAAGGTCTCGTTTTTTGTATTACCAGTTTCAAGTTCTCGTTTTTTGTATTACCAGTTTCAAGGTCTCGTTTTTTATATTACCAGTTTCAAGTTCTCGTTTTTTGTATTACCAGTTTCAAATTCTCGTTTTTTGCATTACCAGTTTCACGTTCTCGTTTTTTTGTATTACCAGTTTCAAGTTCTCGTTTTTTGTATTACCAGTTTCAAGTTCTCGTTTTTTGTATTACCAGTTTCAAATTCTCGTTTTTTGTATTACCAGTTTCAAGTTCTCGTTTTTTGTATTACCAGTTTCACGTTCTCGTTTTTTGTATTACCAGTTTCAAGTTCTCGTTTTTTGTATTACCAGTTTCAAATTCTCGTTTTTTGTATTACCAGTTTCACGTTCTCGTTTTTTGTATTACCAGTTTCAAGTTCTCGTTTTTTGTATTACCAGTTTCAAGTTCTCGTTTTTTGTATTACCAGTTTCAAGGTCTCGTTTTTTGTATTACCAGTTTCAAGGTCTCGTTTTTTGTATTACCAGTTTCAAGTTCTCGTTTTTTGTATTACCAGTTTCAAGTTCTCGTTTTTTGTATTACCAGTTTCAAGGTCTCGTTTTTTGTATTACCAGTTTCAAGTTCTCGGTTTTTGTATTACCAGTTTCAAGTTCTCGTTTTTTGTATTACCAGTTTCAAGATCTCGTTTTTTGTATTATCAGTTTCAAGATCAGGCGTTGATCATAATGAAGTACTCGTTTTTTGTATTACCAGTTTCAAGTTCTCGTTTTTTATTTTTTATTAACCAGTTTTTTTTTTTTTTTTTCATTCCGTTCGTTTTTTATATTACCAGTTTCAAGTTCTCGGGGGTTTTTTTTTTTTTGGGTTGACTACCAGTTTCAAAGTTCTTCGTTTTTTGTATTACAGTTTTCACAAGTTCTCGTTTTTTTGGTATTACCAGTTTCAAATTCTCGTTTTTTTGTTATTACCAGTTTCAAGTTCTCGTTGTTTGTATTACCAGTGTTTCAAAGTTCTCGTTTTTTGTATTACCAGTTTTCAAGTTCTCGTTTTTTATATTACCCAGTTTTCAAGTTTCGGTTTTTTAGATTACCAGTTTCAAGTTCTTCGGTTTTTTATATTACCAGTTTCAAGGTTCTCGTTTTTTGTATTAACCAGTTTCAAATTCTCGTTTTTGTATTAACCAGTTTCAAGTTCTCGTTGTTTTGTATTACCAGTCACTTTCAAATTCTCGTTTTTTATATTACCAGTTTCAAGTTCTTCCGTTTTTTTTACTAGCCAGTTTTCAAATTCTTTTTTCGTTTTTTTGTTTTATTTACCTGTTTCAAGTTCTCGTCTTTTGTATTACCTGTTCCAAGATCAGGCGTTGATCATAATGAAGTACTCGTTTTTTGTATTGCCAGTTTCAAGTTCTCGTTTTTTTTATTACCAGTTTCAAGTTCTCGTTTTTTATATCACCAGTTTCAAATTCTCGTTTTTTGTATTACCAGTTTCAAGTTCTCGATTTTTGTATTACCAGTTTCAAGTTCTCGATTTTTGTTATTGCCATCAGTTCTCGGTTTTTGTATTACCCAGTTACAAGTTCTCGGTTTTTTTGTATTACCACCGTTTAAAATTTCAATTTTTGTTCCTCGGATCTGTTTTTTGTATTACCAGTTTCAAAAATTCTCGTTTTTTGTATTTTTAGTTTGTTCCATTCCGAACAAGTTTCAACATTCGTCGTATTACCAGTCCTTCAAGTTCTCGTTTTTTTTTGTTATGTTTTACTTATTCTAGTTTCAAGTTCTCGTTTTTTTTTTATTCAGTTTAGTTCTCGTTTTTTTGTTACCAGTTTAATTCTCGTTTTTTTTTTATTATCAGTTTCAAGTTCTTGTTTTTTGTATTACCAGTTTCAAGTTCTCGTTTTTTGTATTACCAGTTTCAAGATCAGGCGTTGATCATAATGAAGTTCTCGTTATTTGTATTACCAGTTTTAAGTTCTCGTTTTTTGTATTATCAGTTTCAGGGTAAGACGCTGATCATATACTATCTTATAATTACAGTTAGCGACAGGAGAGATGCTTCATATTCTCGACAGAAGTTTTCAGTTTTAAAACTAACTTTCAGAGACATGACAGATAGTTTTGAGTGATATTTTTAGCTATTAGAGTCAGGATCAGAAGCACTCAATAGATGTCGGTCTTTTGATTAAAGGTGTGATTCCCTGAGACGTCGCATAAGTCACGTGTGCCAATGATGATTTCAGGCATCAGTTCTACGCCCCCTCGACTTCAGAATCGACCTATTTGTTGGTTTTAGCTTCAGATAGTAATTATGCACTCAAAGAGAAAGTTAGAGTGGTCATTTTAGGGGATCGCAGGTGTTAAGCTCACTCTTATAGATGTTGCAGATCTATTTTGAACTCAAGAGACATGTCAGAAATAGGATGTTCAGTAACTGGAAATATCAGTGATTGAATGTTATTCTAATCAGTCCAAACCGTCAAAAATTTTTGGGATATAAGGGAAAATTTAGTTACTCGTTGGACGAGTGGTTTACGTGCTCGCCCACCGAATCGGTAGTCCCGAGTTTAATTCCCGTTCTGGCAACGTGGAATCAGAGGAATTATTTTCTGGTGATTAGAAATTAATTTCTCGATTGAATGGGGTTCGGATCCCACAATAAGCTGTAGGTTCCGTTGCTAGGTAATTAATTAGTTCTTAGCGAAGTAAAAGTATCCAATCCTTCGGGTCAGCCCTAGGAGAGCGGTTAGTTAGCTCAGTGGTCAGGTTAAATTAAGATATACTTAACTTTTAAACAAGCTTATAAAGGAGCCAGTGGTAAGAGAACCCTGTCCGGGTTGGACGACGGTAGGTCTCCAAATGAAGAGTGAATTATAATCTTAAACTATCCTTTTTAAACCGCAAGTATACACACACACACACAAATATGGATTCACAAGGAATTTATTATGCAGCAATGGTTATTTTAATTATTGGTTTTTAATTGAAGGGAGAGTGTTGAAACTGGTTTTTTAGGGGAGATAACACTTGTATTAAGCTCAAGCAATTATATGCCCTTTATTGTATCTACGTAGAACAGTCTGTCTGTCAGTCTTGAAGAGGTAGATTTCTGTAATTTTACCAGATAAGGCTACTTTGATACATTCGCCGTGGTTCATATTATTGTTTTCAAGCATGCATCCCAGATGCGAAAGACGGTTTATTTTTTATCATTTTGATCTGCCCACATAAGACGCCCTATTTTTGCTTTTAGCTTACGTATATATGCGTATTTATAATAATAATAATAATAATAATAATAATAATAATAATAATAATAATAATAATAATAAATTCAGGCAAGCATGAATTGTATCTTTGGAGGCCAATCCCGAAATTTAGTACCTGAGGTAATCACATGACGGCCATAGCGCAAGGTATTGTTTTGGATATAGACTTTGCGAACAGGTCAAATCATTTACCTTTTGTCTGAACATTTAAAACACATTTAAGAGATTTAATTTTCTTCCGCTTGATTATATAACCTGGTGACATTCAATGTGAAAATGAAAAACAAAAAAAGCAATAAATTAAATTATGCAAACGCGAATACTAACCATTTCTAACTACGTGAGTCGATTCTTACCACTTTTTGAATTATTATCATCTATTGTTGCTGCTGTATATTCTTACCATGAAGTTCTATTTTATTGTCTTGATGATTTGTTTATTTCCGTAAACTACTGGTTACCCTCCGAAGTCATTTTTCCTGTCAAATATATAGTACAGGCAACAAGTATTACTATTTCCTTCAAATAGTTAATGATAATTCCGAATTAAGTCTTCCCGGATTTTCATTTCAAATTGTGGAAAGTTTTGTAGAAATATTTACGGAGCATTTTGTCAAAATTTACAAATTGTGCTCCCAGTTTTTTCACATTTTTCTGAATTAACTAATCTTTTTAAATTATGTAAATAATCTAGTTTCAAGATTTGCATGATATCATTTCGAGAGTTTCATAACTCGACTCGCTATAGCTCTTAATTAAGGTGACATTTTTAGTAGATCTGCTTCGTTTTAGAAATACTTGGAAATTGTTCGAAACCGAGAGAAGGAAAATACAACGAAAGTTTTTAAGTTCGCACGAAAGATCAACGTAAGATGTCCGTGCAACCCGTCAACGTCTCAACCTGACACTTTAAAACGACGTGAGCTTAACAGCAAGAATAACATGACTAACATGACTTTGACGTGAAAAGTGAAGGTTTAGAGTGAGAGAGAAAGAGAGAGAGAGAGAGAGAGAGAAATGTATGACATGTCAGAGATCACGCAAGGACTCTAAACAGCTGTATAGGGACGCGTCTGAACAGCTGTGCACGCACGCGAGCGCGTCATTTCTCCCTTTGGCCCTATTTAATGGAGTTTCGAGACAGGAACTCATTAAAAACGCACCCTCTCCTCCTGCTCTTCTTCCTCCGTATGCCTATTCCTTCTCCTCCTCCTCCTCCTCCTCCTCCTCTCCTCCTCCTCTTCCTCCTCCTCCGCCTCCTTTTCCTATTCCGTTTTCTTGTTAATGCAGCTTATGTCTAGTTTTCTAATCTACTTACCACACGTTATGCTTAGCCATCGTCCTTTATTCCTCCTTAGTCTATTTGCACTTTTTTCTTTTTTTTATAATTTTACTGTTATCATCTTCCTTTTTTCTTTCGTTTGTAGACTGTCTCTCTTCCTTTATGTGTCTTTTGTCTAATTTTTCTTCCTTTTCAGTTCCCCTTATGATTGTTGCATTTTTTAGCAATTTGACCTATGTCTGTTTCACTTTTTTTTTGATAATTTTGCCTATGCCTTTTACCATCCGGTAACCCATTTGAAAAAGAGAGGGAGAGAGGTCTCTCTCTCTCCACACACACACTCTCTCTCTCTCTCTCTCCCCAGAGGAACAGAGCGTTCTTTTTTAAAAAGAATTTATGTGCCTTTCCTGAAATTCTACAGCTGTAGGGAAACAGATGTCGAAGATGTCACGACATGAATGCCACAAGGTGGACACACGCTGAAGAATTTCATTCCTACTATTTTAGACTCTCTCTCTCTCTCTCTCTCTCTCTCTCTCTCTCTCTCTCTCTCTCTCTTTCTTTCTCTCTCTCTCTCTCTCTTGGATATTCTTCCAGATGTGATGCTAAAGTCGTTTTAGCGATTCCAACACAAGTCGAAATATCAACACGATCTGTCACCTCGTATCCCGTTCTTAATTCAGCTTTCTACGATATAACTTTCAATTACGTTGTACGTGATGACATTGTGAGGTCCTCGACGAGGTAATAAGTTCCTCGTTGGACGAGTGGATTTCCCGCTCGGCTACCAATCCGGTGGTCCGAAGTTCGATTCTCGGCTCGGCCAACGCGGAACCAGAGGAATTTATTTCTGGTGATAGAAATTCATTTCTCGATATAATGTGGTTCGGATCCCACAATAAGCTGTAGGTGCTGTTGCTAGGTAACCAACTGGTTCTTGGTCGCTTAAAAATATCCAATAATTACTTGAAGCTCTTTCCAGCGTCCCCTCTCATTCTTTTTACTATACCTCCGTTCATATTCTCTTTCTTCCGTCTTACTTTTCATCGACTCTTAACAATTGCTTCAATATTATTTTTAGCGCTGAATAACCTCAATATTATTTTTAGCACTGAATAACCTCATAGGTCCCAACGCGTGGCCTTTGTTCTAAATTTAATATTTCAATACATATTCGCATAACCAACCCTCACGTAAGAAGTGGATCCATTGACTCCCTCGTGGTAGTTGATCAGATAACGAACATTAAGCTACCGTCTAGTCATCCTTTTCATTTAAATAAATAGAAAAAAAAAATTTAAACACTGATTATGGCTCCGCCTTGCGCCAGTCCTCTATATTTGATGCCACGCCAGGTCGAAAGTTTCGCCTTACATAGGCTCATTAAGCTTTCCGAAAGTCATCTCTGCTAAAGGAAAGGAGATATGTTTTGAAGAAAGCAGAAGAGGGAGGAAGGGAGAGCGGTAGAGTGATGTATAATTAATTTCTCCTAGGCAAGATCCCGTGCTGCCATAAGGCCAGCTTTATCTAGCAGCAACAGAACCAACGGCGTCTGCTCTCTCTCTCTCTCTCTCTCTCTGGCATTAAAAATACCAGCTAATGTAGTAAATTCAACTTTAATTTCCGGATCTATTCAGACAAACTGACCGTACAATTTGTGGACGTTCTAGAGCTCCTCTAATGCTGCCGTTGACCATAGATCGTAGGTCTTATTGCAGGAGTATTTTCACCCATACATCTAGGGAAGCCACTTTCACTCGGTAAATAGGGAAAAAGCTTTTATAGTTTATCGTAAAGCGTTTTTTTTATGCCCTGTAATTTTCCAGAAATGGACGAAGAATGATAGACCAGAAGAGCACTGATTAAATATAATAATAATAATAATAATAATAATAATAATAATAATAATAATAATAATAATAATAATAATAATAATAATAATAATAACAGATGTTCTTGTAGTTTTTACAATAGTGTTGTTGAGTGGTGTTGTCGTTATCCTTTTAATCACCGTAACTAACACATAATTTCAATTTTAACATAATCTTATGCAGAGATCGCTGGTGTACTTGCTTATTTTAAATTTCCTTATTTTCCATCCCTCCACAAAAATACGAGAATGGTGTACATCTGTCCTCCGAGAGCCATTAATCATGGACGGGACATGGCACTCATGAAACACGCACACGAACATCCGAGGGAGAAGAAAAACACGAGGCCGGCGTTTAAGGGAGCCATGTAAAAACACCGAAGGGTAGCCATCTTGGGCCGGCCGCCGGATGTGACGTAAAGATCGTGGTAAACATGTCCATTAACATGTGCATTAACAGTTCTCATAAAACGGTTTAATAAAAACTACAGTCGATTTCCTCTGGGAGAAATTCCGGCCCCGTTCTTCCGATTTCATCTTTCTGTTTGTCAATTTTGCCGGTTTCTCTTCTTGCAATGCATCGGGCTGGGTTTAGGATGAAATGTGATGGATAGATTCCTTCAATTAATCCGCACTCCTGTTCAAGTGTCAATCCTCTCTCCATTTTTGTCGACAAAGTAAGGATGGACTTTCTTAACGAAAATGCAGATATAGTGATGGTAGTGGGAATGATCGTCATCAATCTGTCAGCAAAAAACGTCTGTCTGAATGAGCACAAATTCTGATGGGTTCTGAGAGTCTCTTCTTGCTGTTACATAACTGCCTTCCGCTCGGTGTTAATTATGCGTTTGAAGCAGCTCTCATTTTCTTAGAGAAATACGTATCTTGATAAAAAGAGTCATGACTGCCAGCACAACGTAAATCATACGTGTTTGCTAATCTCAGTGTTTTCTGTTAATGTTCATGATTAAATGCAGAGGGTAAGGCTGATGTGAAATAATGATCGGTGGAATTTTGTGTTGACAGAGAGAGAGAGAGAGAGAGAGAGAGAGAGAGAGAGAGAGAGAGAGAGAGAGGAGAGGAGAGAGTGAGAGAGAGAGAGAGAGAGAGAGAGAGAAGGGGCGGGGGGAGGAATAACTCATGCGATTCTGTGCGTTTTTATGCATAGGGAAGACTGCGTTACATATTAATAGGGAATATGTTCTAAACGAGTCATAAAAATATGGTTATTTATATAAGGAGTGTCACATACATGCCACAGAAAAAGTAAAACGTTAAGATTCTCAAGTGGGATACGATAATTTTAAGGTATTTGACCTATTCAGGCAGGTTCGGTCAAACTGTTTATAGAGGAAAAATGAAGATAATTTTTTTAAATCAAATTATATAGTGAAAAGAAGAATAACTTGTGCTATAAACTAATTACGAGGAATAACAAGTTAAGAATACGCCGAAGTTTCTTCGGCGCAATCGAGTTTTCTGTCCGATGGTGGTCTCAGCCACGGCCCATGAAACTCAGTCATGGTCCGGTGGTGGCACATGTTGTTGGTATCTATAGCGCTGCCAGAAGTATGATTATGGCTAACTTCGACCTTAAATAAAAATCTACTGAGGAAAGAGGGCTGCAATTTGGTATGTTTGATGATTGTAGGGTGGATTATCATCATACCAATTTGCAGCCCCCTAACCTCAGTAGCTTTTAAGATATAAGGGCGGATGGACAGACAAAGTCGGCACAATAGTTTCCTTTTACAGAAAATTAAAAAGGGAAAAACTTGTGCTTCATACTGATTATGAGGGAAGAAGACTCCAACTTTTGGGGCAACCTTTATTAGCATAACTATACTCTGTTTTTTTCCATCTGTCCATCCGCCTGTGGTGTTTTCGCATGGTAACACTGCGTCCCGGGCTTTAAATAGTTACGCTATGTGTAAGTAAATAAAAGGATATCTGGGTGTACATTTGCAACTGAAAAGTGTTTTAATAAATTACTGTATGCTAATTACACCGTTAATATTCGAAATCGGATATTATTATTATTGTTGAATGTAAGCTGTATGTAACTATCTAAAGCCCGGGACGCAGTGTTACCATACGCAAACACCACAGGCGGATGGACAGATGGAAAAGAATAGAGTATAATTGCTAATAAAGAGAAAATGAGGAAAACTTTTGTTACCAACTGAATAACAAGAGAAAAGAGATGAACTTTATTCTATTTTTGCCATGAGAAAGACAGGGAGATACTTTTTTCCCGTGTTATGTATACCTTACTCGAGGAATTTCCCGAAACCTCTTCCTCAGCCATTTTATTTTCTTAACATCTGTCAAGGTACCTTATTATCTTTAAAGTTAGGCTAGTTAAGAGCAATGGGCTGCCGGTGCCGTCAGCCTCTTGTTAAGAAAGAGAAATATATCGCCAGTTGATCATTCTGTAGTCATGTTAGTTTAAATGCTAGATGTTTTAAGCCGAAATGAAATTCGTTCAAAGCGTAAGTGCTAGAAGCTTGAAGCTTCTGTCTCCGAACTGGACGCACACGGCCCCTCAGTGGCGTGGTCAGTATGGTGTTGGCGTAACACCTCAGTGGTCGCGAGTTCGATTCTCGGGCTTTCCATTGAGGGGTCAGAGATGTGTATAGAAGTTCACTCTCGACGCGGTTCGGAAGTCACGTAAAGCCGTTGATCCCGTTGCTGAATAACCACTGGTTCCATGCAACGTAAACAAACAAAACCGAATTGGACACAGCAAAGAACTTCAGAAGAGCAATATCAGTAGATTAGAAGTTTATTCTGCAAGACAATTAACACTAAATTCGCCCCACGAGATGGCAATTTGTCTGTCCGTCCCCACTTTTCTGTCCGCCATCAGATCTTTAACACTAACGAGGCTAGAGGGCTGCAAATTGGTATATTGATCATATACCTTCCAATTATTGTACATACCAAATTCCAGCCCCCTAGCCTCTGTAGATTTGTTTTTATTTAAGGTTAAAGTTAGCCATGATCGTGTGTCTGGCAAGCGCAACAGCACAGGCCACCATTTGGCGCATTTCTTAATTGTTCTTATTTTTACTATTTTATTAAACTTCTTCATAAGACAGTTTATTTTTTTTATTTGATATATTATTTCGTCAGTTTCTAATTTTCATAGAATACACGTGACTTACTCATTTGCCAGTCTGACCACTTGGCTTTTGTATAGATGACCTTCATCTGTTATTCAAGGTAACTTGAACGTCTTATTTCGAAACTTGTCCATATTTCTAATTAAAAAGCAATTCATATACGCGTGTTTTTCTTATCTTAAATGAAGTAGATTTAAAATGTAAAAAATACTATTATTATTATTTTTTTTTTTTTTTTGCTTTATCACAGTCCTCCAATTCGACTGGGTGGCATTTATAGTGTGGGGTTCCGGGTTGCATCCTGCCTCCTTAGGAGTCCGTCACTTTTCTTACTATGTGTGCCGTTTCTAGGATCACACTCTTCTGCATGAGTCCTGGAGCTACTTCAGCCTCTAGTTTTTCTAGATTCCTTTTCAGGGATCTTGGGATTGTGCCTAGTGCTCCTATGATTATGGGTACAATTTCCACTGGCATATCCCATATCCTTCTTTTTTCTATTTTCAGATCTTGATACTTATCCATTTTTTCCCTCTCTTTCTCTTCAACTCTGGTGTCCCATGGTATTGCGACATCAATGAGTGCTACTTTCTTCTTGACTTTGTCAATCAACGTCACGTCTGGTCTGTTTGCACGTATCACCCTATCCGTTCTGATACCATAGTCCCAGAGGATCTTTGCGTGATCGTTTTCTATCACTCCCTCAGGTTGGTGCTCGTACCAATTATTACTGCAAGGTAGCTGATGTTTCTTGCACAGGCTCCAGTGGAGGGCTTTTGCCACTGAATCATGCCTCTTTTTGTACTGGTTCTGTGCAAGTGCCGGGCATTCGCTTGCTATGTGGTTTATGGTTTCACTTTTCGTATTGCACTTCCTACATATGGGAGAGATGTTATTTCCATCTATCGTTCTTTGGATATATCTGGTTCTTAGGGCCTGATCTTGTGCCGCTGTTATCATTCCTTCAGTTTCCTTCTTTAGCTCTCCCCTCTGTAGCCATTGCCAATTGTCATCGCTGGCTAGTTCTTTAGTCTGTCTCATGTATTGTCCGTGCATTGGTTTGTTGTGCCAGTCCTCTGTTCTGTCTGTCATTCTCCTGTCTCTGTATATTTCTGGGTCTTCGTCTACTTTTATTAGTCCTTCTTCCCATGCACTCTTTAGCCACTCGTCTTCACTAGTTTTCAGATATTGCCCCAGTGCTCTGTTCTCAATGTTGACGCAGTCCTCTATACTTAGTAGTCCTCTCCCTCCTTCCTTTCGTGTTATGTATAGTCTGTCCGTATTTGCTCTTGGGTGTAGTGCTTTGTGTATTGTCATATGTTTCCTGGTTTTCTGATC
>NC_087202.1:25813658-25818658 GCF_015104395.2 Macrobrachium nipponense | reverse complement strand
ATTAGCGGGCTTTTGGAAAATAACTGTCAATCTGTGCTAGATAAAATTGCCTATTATTGTTATCATAATTGGACTGTTATTATTATCATCATTCTATTATTCTTGTTATTGATGAGAATTTTACCACTATCATTATTTTATTATTGATGGGGATTTTATTATTATCATCCTTGTATTGTTATTATTGATGGGAATTTTGTTATTACCATCATTATTTTATTATTCTTATTATTGATGGGAATTTTATCATGATCATTATTTTATTATGGATGCGGATTTTATTATTATCATCATTGTATTGTTATTATTGATGGGAATTTTGTTATTATCATCATTATTTTATTATACGTATTATTGATGGGAATTTTATTATAATCATTATTTTATTATACTTATTATTGATGGGAATTTTATCATGATCATTATTTTATTATTGATGAGGATTTTATTATAATCATTATTGTAATAATTGTTATTATTTATGGGAATTTTGTTATTATCATCATTATTTTGAAATAAAATACTTATGGAAAGATATGTCATGTTAATTCGATTCTTTTACAAGACATTTTCCGTCCTCTGTCCTCACCAGCAAAGAGAAGAGAGAGAGAGAGAGAGATAGAGAGAGAGAGAGAGAGAGAGGAATTCTTATCATCAACGTCATCGCCAAGTATCATCTCCTTAAAAGCGATTCCCCATCTTACAAAATCCCCTTCCTGGGTCCTCTGTCCTCCAAACACTACCACCCTCTCCTCCCCTTTTCCCACTACCACCTCCTCTTCTCTTATTCCTACATCTCTCCACCCCTTCTCCTCCTCCTCTCCCCCCCCCCCCTTACCCCTTTACCCTATCTTGGCCATCAGAATCGTCAGCAAGGTTAAATACAACACCAGAAGCTTATGCTATCTGCAGGTAGTCTTGGTAGCCTCTCTCTTCATGGGGTCCATTTGCTCAAAAAAAAAAAAAAAATTAAAAATTAAAAAAAAGTCCCTTTTGTTGTCATAATTGTCTAAGAAGCTTATTACTCCCTCGGCATTTATTAATGGCGCCATTATCGCAGCCTCACTTTGATTAAAAGCATCGATTATAAGGATAATTAAATGTTTCATCAAAGCCCCCCGTGCAACAATATGCTAATTAGGTTCAGGTAAGGTCAAGGTCGTTCCGAAGCGAAGGCTTCTATGTATTTAATTATTCTTCTTGTTTGCGTTAATTGATGTTGCGTATTTCTTTTACGTTCATTTATACTGACTCTTTATTCCCTTATATATCTCTTTTGATCATTCTAACTAATTGGTGTCTTTAATCATTATGTTTATTAAGGTAATATATTTATTTATTCTTTGTTCATTCTCTTCTGCTGATGTCTTTATTTGCACTGATGGACGTACAATAAGGAGAAGTTTGAGCGGACTTACCTGGCTGTTTTAATAAACGGCAGGTGTGTAGTCATGTATCAACCTCAGCTAAATTCTGTTAGAAAACACAAATAAAACTGTAATAATGTCTTCATTAATACGGCTATTAATGAATAAGCATAGAGCCTGTCTGTATTTCTTTCTATTTTATGAAACATGAATTCATATAATGCATTATGATCTTGTGTCTTTTGTCTTTCTTATTCAAATTGTGTTGAAGTCCACCAGTATGATGTGCATTTACCCCATAGGTAAAATTCCTAAACCTACGGTACAAAATCAATATCACCAAGTTTGAGGCTTTTAGATTTACAAAAACCGCAGTTCATAAGTGCATACATATACATACATACATACATACACACTACCTATAAATATATTTATTATATATAATATATGTATATAGATAAACATATATTATATATTATATATATATATATATATATATATATATATATATTATATATATATATATAGGTAATGTGTATGAATGTATATGTATGCATTTATACACTTATGAACTGCGGTTTTTGTAAATCTAAAGACCGTATAACGGAATGCAATACATATAGTGTATATTTTTCAATCACGTTTTATTCTCATGATTAAAGTTAATGTGTGTGAATAAGTTTATATACATATTCATATAATATACTAGCTGACCTACCAAGCAGCGCTGGGTAGGTCACCTGGTATATGGTATGTATATATGTATATAAACTTTATTCATGAGAATAACACGTGAATTGAAATATACACTAAGGTGTATTGCATCCTGTTTGTGTCACTTTCCTACAGACTATTTATCCAGTTTTCAAATATACACATAAATATAAAGACCTAAGACAAATGCGACAGGCATTTCCAATCGGTAGCGGTAGGAAGTGAGCAGCAGCAGAGGCAACAACAGCGATTTCAACATTCGAACATTAACATAAACATTATACCTTCCTGTTTCGAAGTAAACATCCTGTGTTTGGGATCTCGGGAAGTTGTGTTATTGCAACCCACAGAGGCTATAATTAAGGGTTTCGGAGGCTCACGCCAGGCTTTGTCTCTGATTGGTCTCTCTCATTTTCACGATGATGAATGAATTTTACTATAAATATCCTCCTCCTCCTCCTCCTCCTCCTCCTCCTCCTCCTCCTCCTCTTCTCCTCTTTATCTAACATACCGTTATCATGATAGTCACAGCATTTTAGTACCAAAATTGTCTCGAGTTTCCTGTAATTTGTAGATTGCTTTGCTATTAGCGTTATTTTCTGTTTCATCTTTTAAATTTTAAACATCGGGCCTCTCTCTCTCTCTCTCTCTCTCTCTCTCTCTCTCTCTCTCTCTCTCTCTCTCTTTCAAGCCATTTCATGGGATAAGGTGAGCATTTTGGCAAAATAGGGTTTGAATTCTCTTACACTTGTATTCATAGATTTAAGCTTCCAAAACAAATAAGTACCCTCAGAGCTATAGGTTGTTTATTTTCTCATTTTCTCTCTTTCATTTTAACTTACAAACCAAAATTGAGTTTAGTTCTCATTGAAAGCTAAACTCTCGTAGATGGAGAAAATCTACTTCTCATTGATTGGTTTTATCTTACAAAGAAAAATAGAATTTTGATTTCGTACAAGATCCACTTCTTAAAAAATTTGGTGATTTGAATTTCGCCAATAAACTCTGACGTTTCCAAATCGGAGATTTATCATAATATTTAACAAATATCTCGCATCATTAGTATTTCACTAATGTTTAGATGCAAGATATTTGATTATGAATGTATGTTTTCATATATATATAATATATATATATATATATATATATATATATATATATATATATACATATTACAATATATCAAATTAAAGTAACCACAGTGCAAATAGAGAACTTATGGGGGCATTGTTGATTATTACTATGTTATTCGAAGCGGATTCTGTAAAAAGTGACTGTACACACATACACACACACACACACACACACACACAGATATATATATATATATATATATATATATATATATATATATATATATATATATATATATATCGGTGTTGGTATGTGTGTGTGCTATTCAATTATAAAAATCATTCCGTTATTTAGAAAAAAAATATGAGATAAAGAAAATTAGCAAACGTTCCTTATTACTAGCAAAAATTTCAAGACGGTCAGGATTTTGATAAGTCAGGTATTTATCATCAGAACACTGTCCAAGCCGAGGCAATGTAATTTAGATGGTGCCCGCCGCTGCTATCAAGTAATGCTCAGAAGCCGTTACTTAAGTGTAATCTTTACCATAATTCCCATGACCTTATATAATACTCTTGTCTATTAGGCACCGTTATTTATAAAGACGATAAGGAAAAGAGACAACTGGCATTCAGACTTTGGCCTGTTAATTAAATTCTCATATGCTGAACTGGAGTCAACACTTCCATATTTTTGACATGATAAGGCGGCATTTTGTAACAATTTCATTCTCACTTGTTTACGTGAATGGTTAATTGTACTATAGGGCGAGTTTTCAGATTTGTATGTGAATAGCATAAATAAATAAATAAATATATATATATATATAAATAAATAAATAAAAATAAAATGAAAAACTACAGCTATATCAAGAGTGACATCCCCCCCCTCTCTCTCTCTCTCTCTCTCTCTCTCTCTCTCTCTCTCTCTCTCTCTTCAATCTACAATTTCCGACCGTTGTATTTTACTTTATTACATTTTCCTATCTGTTATTCCTTCCTGAAATACCACTGAACCGTAGACATACGCAGAGAGAGAGAGAGAGAGAGAGAGAGAGAGAGAGAGAGAGAGAGAGAGAGAGAGAGAGAGAGAGATTCCACGTGGGGAATGTCACATCCGTTGCTTTAACCAACTGAAAGTCCCCCTTAGCCCCTTCTTGTCTTGCCAGTTGTCTCTTTTCCTTAACACGCACAGACAGACAAACACAAACACACATTTCTGCTGTCTTTTCTAAACACTGTGTCCCTTGTCTTATATTGAAAGGTAAATCGATCATGCTGTTACATTTTGTGTTGGTTCAGTAATGACCTAAATAAGATGTGTTTAATGTTGTCTATAGGGGTATAATGATGTCATAGTATAATTTAGACTGCATCTGCATACTTCCTATTATATATATTATTAACAGATAATAATATATATAACTAGTTTAGTTATAATACTCTGTTTTCATCCTCAATCAGTCACTCCATATTTATTATCGATGTTTCATACTGAAATATTTTTTCAATGTAAAATATATGTAAATTTTCATTGGTAAAGTTACAAAACGTCTTTATGTAGTCTTACAGTGTTTGGTGTATCGTTATTGAAGTACGTATTGACACACACAGTCGAATGTGATAAGAAAGACTCTAGACTTCTGAACATGTTCGAAAATTAATGAATTCTTTCAGTAAGGGCAAATGATATGTGTCACTATTATAATTATTCCGCAGTATGTCGTTTAGGATTCTATAGAAGTAACGGCTTTTCAACTGTCCCTACTCGTTACTATAATTTTTCAGAGAGAGAGAGAGAGAGAGAGAGAGAGAGAGAGAGAGAGAGAGAGAGAGAGAGAGAAAG
>NC_087202.1:25788658-25808658 GCF_015104395.2 Macrobrachium nipponense | reverse complement strand
TTGTCCTTTTTTGTTAAGTTTCCTATACGTAACTCATCACATTACATTGTGATATTAGATTTATGACCTGAAATACGTGTGGACCTTTCGATATATAGCCCATTGTTTGTTACATAAATAATTATGGATTCAAAATATTGTTTCATTTCAGAACTCAACTAAAAAAGATTTCCCTTGTAAAATTCAACAAAGAAACATTTTCCCCCATTTTCTATCTATTACCTCAACGGAAAAAATACGCAATTAATGTTATTAGTATCCGCAACAGCAACAGCTTCAGTATTATAATAGTACTGATAGTAATTAAAAAATTCTCATAATAGCACGAGTCTTTAAATGGAGAAACAAATCCACAGTTATGTAAATGTACATATATTTAAATTTAAAACTTTAAGGATAGCTTTCGGAAATCTGAGTTTTATAAGGGGAACCGAACCGATTCCCGAAAGCAATCCTTAAAATTTTCAAATTTAAATATATGTACATTTACATAACTGTGGATTTGTTTCTCCACTGATAATAGTAGTAGTAGTAGTAGTAGTAGTAGTAGTAGTAGTAGTAGTTATTGAAGCTTTACAAAATGTAGAGTCGATATTCATTTCAAAATTTACTTTTTTGTCATCTCGCAGGTTGGCTTCCCATCTCCCCCTCGAACTCCGTCGATATCAACTGACCACAAGTTCGTAAACCCGAAAGTGTTGCTTGACAGGCCAGGCAGCTTCCGGAGGGACACGCCCCTTGACCTGTGATTTATGACTTCCAGAGATTCCTCTCCCCAACCCCCATCCCTTCCGAAACTTTCGAGATGGATGACCCGCGGGATGTGACCTAGAACGTGACCCAGAAACCATACGAGAAGACGCTGCGGATACTTGAAGGTAAGATTGATAAGTGAGGATGTTTGTCGTCTCTGGATTGGGCATCTGTGGAAAGGAGACGAGACACACACACACACACACACACACATGTATATATATATATATATATATATATATATATATATATATATATATATATATATAATGTGTGTGTGTGTATTCATATACATATACATATACATACATATATACACTCATTTATATGTGTGTATGTACATAAATTATGACTAAACATTGTCTTTTTTTATAAACATTGTCTCTTTTTATACTGTCTACTGTATATTTTGTAGTTTTGCACGTGCGACTTGTATCTCCATAATCGAGCTAAAATAAAGCTTATATATATATATATATATATATATATATATATATATATATATAATATATATATATAAATCGGTGCTTTTTCCATCATCACTAAAGTCCAACACCGTGTCCCAACCACCAGGTACACAGTTATTTTTGTACAGTTTTATGCCCGCGATTTGTATCTCTGTAATAGAGTTAAACTAAATTTTATACTACCACCAGATACGCAATTCAGTAAGTGATAGGTTTTAACGATATGCATCTATACCGCTCTACCTGGCTTGGGTAACTCATTCTTGACCACCTACTGAGCTACTATTGCAAGTAATATATATATATATATATTATATATATATATATATATATATATATATATATATATATATATATAATATATATATATGTATATATACATATGTGTATGTATGTATGTACGTTATTATATATGAATATATTATATTGTAGATATATATATATATATATATATATATATATATTATGTATTGTATACATGCAGACATATGTATGCATACATATAAATATATATACGTATATATATATGTATATATATGCACATACCTATATCCATCCACCTGAGCTTATAGTGTTCATGTTATATATTTAAAGTACGTGTAGATTCACGGTAACTACTAGAGTTGGTAAACAAAAGTAAACCTTTTTGGACGAAAAAATGTGAAATCGATCTCTTCTCTGCCATACAAACATCCCCTCTCAGAGGTTAGGGTAACTGAGCCAACGGGCTCCGAGAAAATGTCCCTCTAATTAAAGGAAACGAGGAATTGTAAATCAGCCGGATGTCGGAGACACCTCCGAGTTGATTCGTAACGGTTGGCACCGTTAAAAAAAAAGTGGGAAAGGGTTTAGTGAGAGAGAGAGAGAGAGAGAGAGAGAGAGAGAGAGAGAGAGAGAGAGAGAGAGAGAGAGCATAAGGATGACAGCCTTTAAAAACTCTGAAGGAGGAAAAACTAATTTTTGAAATGCCAGAATATCTATACTGCAGATTCATGCATTTTAAATTTCTAATTATGCAAATTAAATGTCTGGAAAGTGAGAGTACCCTTTACTCTTACCTGTGGAATGACACTGATTCACTAAACTCCTAGATCAACAAATATGACCATTTTTACGGGCTGCTCTATGAGCAAGAGCCAGTGCTAGCATAAAGCCAACTCAATCAATATCAACAGACGTAACTAAAACCAGAGGAAACAATGGAAGACGAGAGCATTGCAATAATGTGGGGGGGATCTCTTGTGCTCTATCTCTAGTTGCATAAACAATAATGATTCCTGATGTCATCTTGATAACCTCTTTACTGATAATAAGATGCAATTCAACTTAACCGTTCGTATTACACCAGGTAACATCAAAGCGATCAGATTTTGTTGCATTACTCAATCCATTCACAATATATCTGTTTTCTCTAAAACCTAAACTTCTAATTCATCTAATATATAACCCAAATCAAAAACAAGCTAAAGGAATATTTAAGTCTGTTCTATAAGGGCAACTCTCTCTTTTGCACACTACAGAAAACCAGTTCGAATTTAAAGCTAACAACTCAAATGGAACCTGTATATGTATTCTGGAATTTTACTATCATTAGCCTCTTTTCTAGTCTTATCTTTTGTTGAGGTGAGAGAGAAAACAATTTATTGTGCAAAAAAAAAAAAAAGCTTACAAAGCACAGCACAACAAAAAAATGTCTGACGGGGTAATTTATTTGGAACATTTCGTGAAACTTTTCTTTAGGCAGTGTATCATAATTCTAGTGACCCCAGCCAGCAACTCTTTGTTAAATGGGGTAACGCATCGGCAGTTACTGCATATGCTCCTCCAATGACTTCATCAAGGAGTCAGTCTTTCACCGTATCTCTTTAATGCATGCAAAGTTGCACATTATGTTAAACGGAACTTGCCTCTTATGTGAAGCACTATCAACGCCGGTGATACGGATTTAATCTCTTTATCAGTGCAGGATCACCAGCAACTAATCTGGTACGGGCGGTAGATATGTGGACGATTTTGAATTATTTTACTAGACTAAAACCCAATTAGTGTCGTTGTCCCCTAAATCCCTAGATGCGTTGGAGAGCCGCAAATATTCTTAGGTAATATGTACATGAATTCCGTTAATTGGGACATCGTAGCACGGACGACCTTTTAAAAGATACGGCTGGCATAGCAGAGACAGTAAGCACTCTGCGATTGTCAACGTGATTCCAGGGAGATTTTCCTTGAAATCAGGAAACCAAATTGTTATAGTGTCTAAGGAAACTCCCAGTGTAAGGCTGGCTAAAGCAAGCCAAACACGTCAAGGACTGACACACTGATTTTACCGAGATTGGCATGAACCGGCCAATCTTTATCGTGTATGTGGGGTAAAAATGACAAACCCGGCGAGACTAGCCAGTCCTCTCATCTTTTCAATATGTCCAACCAGACTGGTCAGGCTTGCCAAGACTGGCATTATCCCCGGCCAGTCTGTGCTGTGTGTGGGGATGGACTAGCAGGACGACTGGGTTCACCCACCTATTTTGACACGTATTTTATTGCTTACCTTTCAGTAGTCTGCAGTTTTGCCCCGCGGTAGTAGTCTGCAGTTTGGCCCCCCGCGGTGGTGGTCTGCAGTTTTTCGCCCGCGGTAGTAGTCTGCAGTTTTGCCGTCGCGGTAGTAGTCTGCAGTTTTGCCCCCGCGGTAGTAGTCTGTAGTTTTGCCCACCCCCCTCGGCGGTAGAAATCTGCAGTTTTGCCCCCCTCCCCCTTCTATGTCGTCTTCGTTGCTGACACTGACATGCTGAGGTGCCGTACTGTGTACCTCCCTACCATTCTGCTTCGCAGATGGTCCGGAAAACTTCCTAGGGACTTCAGAAACCATTATTATGCACGATATGTCCCTTTTGACCATCATACTTAAGAAAGAGCAACAATCCGTTAATTTAGTACATCTTAAACTGTAGATTATGTGAAAACGAGACATCTGTTTCGTTATGATGGGGTTCGTAGGGGATTTTTTTGTATATTGATTGCTATTATATATATTATTGGGGGGGGATGTCTATCACAGTCATCCTATCCGGTTGGGTGGCTTTATAGTGAGGGGCTCCGGGTTGCATCCTGCCCCCTTAGGAGTCCATCACTTTTCTTACTATGTTTCCAGGACCAGACTATTCAGCATGAGTCCAGGAGCTACTTCAGCATCTAATTTTTCCAGGCTCCTTTCCAGGGATCTTGGGAGCGTACCTAGCGTCCCTATGATTATGGGTACAATTTCCACTGGCATATCCCATGTCCTCATTATTATTATTATTATTATTATTATTATTATTATTATTATTATTATTATTATTATTATTATTATTATTATTATTATCTGTATCGTTAGCATAACCCATCACCCCCTTTTTATTTACACTACAGTAATGTTACCATCATTCTCGTATGATTCTAGGCTATAATCAGTTATATTTGATTGGAACATTGTAATAAACACTGGGTTTTCTATAAAACTTCTTAAGCAAGTCGCCTTCCCCACCCTCGCCCCACCTCGATTACTTGAAAATCCATAGATATTTTGTTCATGTACATGGCGATTCGTGTCCTTCTCTGAAACAACCACTTCTTGATAACTGACCTTTTTCAAAATAGAAAGATTCTGAGAATCTTTATAGTATTTTTCAGGTCTTAAATTCTCTGATTGTGATGGGATAGTAGGTATATCAACAGTCACAGTGCTACTAATGGCATTTATAGGACAATAGTCTAATGCCATTTCTGAACCAGAACTAATCTCAACTGAAGGACCATTTATTTTATAAATAGTCGATATTAAATTTATTGAAGACACTGTCTCCGTGAGATTATTACTCTTCGGAAATGCTGGCTTCATTTGGACTAATAATTTGTCAGGCATGGGACTTAACCTCCATTTTGGCATTGCTACTTCAGAAATTAATCTGCTGATAGTTGCAGGTGGTGTCTACTCATTGCTTTGTCCTGTTCTTAAAGTAAAGTGTAGCACAATAGCAATAAAACAGGCATTATACTCTGTTTTTTTCCATCTGTCCATCCGCCTGTGGTGTTTGCGTATGGTAACACTGCGTCCCGGGCTTTAAATAATATCCTATTTCGAATATTAACGGTGTAATTCGCATACATTAAATTATTAAAACACTTTACAGTTGCAAATGTACACCCAGATATGCTTTTATTTACCTAGAGCTTACACATAACGTAACTATTCAAAGCCCAGGACGCAGTGTTACCATGCGAAAACACCACAGGCGGGTAGACAGATGGAAAAAAACCGAGTATAGGTTACTGAGTACCTAGATGTGGTCAAGGGCTGAACCACGCTTCAGCAGGGGTACATAAGTTGAATTATTCCACCAGATGTTGCAGAAATACAAAGATGAAATAGAAATAAAGAGAAAGAGAGATTACTGGTGTGTCCGTGTAGACAGTTAGGAATAAACGCCGCTCGCCGAATGAAAGACAATGACGAATTAATCACAAGGAAAAATGAAAAGTCACTTGTTTCTCAGTAATTAGCAACGAGGATTAAAAAGTTTTCGTGGCCGAAAACATAAACAAAGAGGGCGGAGCTGACGCCCTCCGGGAGGCGTTCCATTAATCAAAAGGTAAAGGTAGGTAACCAGGTAGGTCAGTGGAGGCAGGTAGAAAGTTTTTTTTTTTTATGTACTTTATTACCGTCCGGATCATATGCACCTGAATACCAAGAAATTTTTTTTTTAGTTAGATGTCAAGTTTTTTATTTGTTCATGTGTGAATAACGAAGTCTGTTGGCAAGATAAATGAACGGTCCGTTTTATCTCTATTAACTTTACTGTCTAAATAAAAAGTACCACGCTAGCTACATGAAATGAGTTTTTTGTATTCATTCGCATATCTCCCATAGCTTTAGTATTTTAATGTCTGTTCCAACTCGTATCACAAGTTTTGCTAAGAAATTCTGCTGAAGTTATTACGATTTTCTGATTATTATTAAGTGGTGAAATCCCAAGTCAGCATTCGCTTCAGTGTTATGGTTTTATAGTCTGTTATTTATAGATGATTAGTTATTTATAATATTCAAAAGTTCTTTTTTCTTATACCTTGATGAATCTGTAAGATGTAATAAAAAGGTTGCCTATCCCGTCATCCTTCTCGGTAAAAAAAAAAATGCTAAAATTATATTTCATCTTAGGATCGTCTACGAATTTTAAGATAAATTATTGTAATTCAGTACTATGAATACAGTCTGTTTATTTATTTATTTACTTATTTATTCTTATTTTTTAGGCAAGCAGAATACTTAACAAAATGGAAATTAATTTTTTTTCTCAGGAAGTATTTCTTTTAAACTTTACTCCCAAACTCTTAATCAGGTTTAGAAACTCTGGAGGATATTCAAATATGAGTAATAATAATAATAATAATAATAATAATAATAATAATAATAATAATAATAATAATAATAATAATAATAATAATATTATTATTATTATTATTATTATTATTATTATTATTATTATTATTATTATTATTATTATTATTATTATTATAAGTAACAGTTGTATTTTGCTTCTCATGTGCAAGCATAATTATATCAGAATAGAGCAGAGACCAAATGAATTGCAAGGAAAGTTTTAATAACCACAATACAGCAGAACAACAACCAGTGCTATAATATAAGCGGGTGATTTTTTTTTAGCTAAGGGTCATATACGCGTACAAAATACTGAAACTACACGGGTAACCATATAGTAAACAATGACATCAAAACTCACAGCGAAATAATAATCATGGCAATACTATTGAATATCTGTGGGTCATCGGAGTGTTCAAGAGATCTAGAGTTTTTTGAATGAATGGCCTTTTTGTTTCATTGCAAATTAGAAGTTATCTGTGTAAATCTGCCGTGTATTGTTGGGGTATCCTACACTGCAGTATCCTACACTGCAAGGAGCCATTGCGATGTCTCTTGCGTAAGACTGACTTGATTTTCTCTCCTTTGACTGAGTGGGAACAAGTATAGTCAATCATTTGGCGTATCCACTTGTAGATTCTGGTAAGGTAATGAATCATGGATTGCATGATGATCTATTTGGTATTGGTTCAACAAAATCCTATAAAAAAAAATAGTAAAGTTTTCATAGTCGTGTTTCTATAAAATTCTGAGTAATACGGTTTTCTACCAGTCCTAAATAGTAAGATTTTCTATTGAATACTAGATCGCAGGATTCTGTAGTAACCTAAGATGATATATTTATTTGGGAGATCCTTGATAGGTGGGTTGTCAATTAGCTGTAAGACATTGCTTGTGTTTATATGTATATAGTATATACATATTATGTGTGTATATATATATATATATATATATATATATACACACATATATATATATATATATATATATATATATATATATATATATATATATATATATATATATATATACATGTGCGAGGAAATTCTGCAATAATACTCGAGTAAGATATTGCACTTATGTATTACATATAAATACATAGATAGTATGTGTGCTTTTGTGCGTGTTTGCGTTTGCACTTGTCTGATCCTCAAATTTATTATTTAGAGTCCAAATCACGAGTTAAAAGTAAATAAATGGAGAACACATTCCTATTGTCCTGTCCTCAGTATCACTGACAGATCTTATCCATGTCAGGCAAGTAATAGGCTGTGATATGATAGCATCATTGCTGTCACACAATTTAATCTCTGACAAGGAGAATTCTATTGACAAACCGATTAGAAATGTGTACGTATTATCTGCAGCATGTAATCTTGGCTCTGAAGCTTACCACAGATCATAATATCAGACCTGGATGTGGCTGCTACTTCTGCATAAATTCCATTCCATGGACGGTTTTAGCTGTTCGTCCTGTAAGAAATTGCCAAGGCTATTTGTATGGCTGTCAGTTCGTGCAACCTGAACGTTATAGATTCATTATTAGTATTATTATGGTTTGGAGTTGTGTTAACATTGTCTATGTTATTCTATCTCGTGTTCCTTTGGCATAGCATTCTTATTTTTATCAACACTTCGTGGCTTACGTGTTGGAGCTAGGTACTTAGTTTTATTTGTAGGTTATCTTAATTTCTTATGTCAGTGGCTCCTCTAGGAGCAAATATCCATGCTGGCATAAGGCCAACTTAGCCTAAAACGAGTAGTGCTTTGGGAGTTTTTATATCATCATTGTTGTTTTTATCGGTGTTATCTGTGTTATTATCTGCAATAATGTGTCTCCAATAACATATTTGTATCACTTCTGAAAAGATGTGCTGATCACTAAAAGCATTCACCCTTGAACGCTTTAATTTAAGATGACCCTTTTATGCAAAAAGAAAGAAGAGTTATCAGGTTGGATTTTGATACCTCAGAAAGTAGCTCTTTGCTTTAATCACTGATTAATTGTGTTTTAAGGAGAAGAACCATTTAGGAAAAAGTCGTAGGTACCTTAGGAGAAGAAAATGCTTTTCCCAATTGCAGGAGAGCCACTGCGATTTGGGGCATCTGCTGGAACTCATTAATTTTGTATGATTCCGGAATTGATGGGAATCCTTATACAAGTTTTGTGTGGCGGGAAAATCAACAGATGACTGTGGATGTACTAAGTAGTTTGTTTTTATTGGAGAACGCATTATTATTGTTGTTGTTATCATTCATTTTTTTAAGAAGAAGAAGACCGTCTTCTAAACAAATTCTGTTGAATAAAATAGCTGAAATTAAGCAATTTTATCTTAAATATTGCCTTAATTCTGCCATTTTCTTCGACAGCATTATCATTATTATTATTATTACCAGCAGGAGCAGTTACTACGAGTAGGGGTATTGCCATTCCAAACTACAGTACATACTATAGGTTGAAATATCTGAGGAATAATTTTGCGATAAACAAAGATCTGGGATTTTTGGATGCTGAATATCGGATGAACTTTGTTCCAGTAACACACTGGTCTGTAGACTTAGCCTTGTTTCTACACAAACACACAAAATAATGGAACACTTGGAATGACTACTGCTTAAGCTCGAAGCCTAATTACCACGACTAAAACCACGTGGTGGCGCAGTTAAACCATAGACTTAACGGCCGAACTATTATAACCCCAAAGCTTTTTTCGGCCACAAACGGTCTTACCTCGACGCGTATTTCTTACCATTAGGTGTAAACGGCGCTGCTGAGTTGTGGTCACTGCTGCCACTTGTCGCAAAGCTTGTGGAGATGTGGAGTCAGTCTCTCTCTCCTCTCTCTCTCTCTCTCTCTCTCTCTCATCATGAACCAGTGCTGGTCAAAGACCACCGATCCAATCATCTTTCTATGTCTTTTCCTTGGACTCCAGTTTAACAACCCCCACCCTCTCTCTCTATCTCTCTCTCTCTCTCTCTCTCTCTCTCTCTTTCTAAAGCCCTTAAATATAACAAGACCTCTCTTACTCTGAATTCTCAAGGGACTGACGGTTTTCTCAAAATTAAAGTGCCTTTGCTTAATTTTGAGAAACTACGAAACTTCAGATTATTATTAATATTATTATTATTGTTATTATTATATTATTATTATTATTATTATTATTATTATTATTATTATTATTCAGGGGGATGATGCCAAGAAAATTACTGGCCATCTTTAGTGGGCATTTACTGACAAAGCCCGTAAAACCAAAACTCAAATGGCCATGTCACAGTAATGGCTTAAATCTTTACTCTTTACCACGGATATAAAAATCATCCAGATAATTTGTATACAACATATATATATTATGTATATATTTATATATTATATATATATATAGTATATAATATATATAATATATATATATATATATTATATTCATAATATATATATAATAATATAATATGGTTTATATATTGGTAATTACCATTAATCATTAATTTTCAATCCTGTTCTTAACTTTATGATCATGCTATAATTGATAGAGGAGAATTTGCATAACTTTTCTTAGTTGCTTCCGATCTGATGTATCCCATATTAAAATGCCATGTATGGTGAAGTGAAAATACCCTTTGTAACTTCAGAATGTGGAATGTGTCGTGTGTTTGTACGCCGGGAGAGAGAGAGAGAGAGAGAGAGAGAGAGAGAGAGAGAGAGAGAGATTCATCAGCATGCCACGAAGAATTGCATATTCCGGACCTGTACCCCAGCCTGTCCAACGGACGTCGTGTATTAGTTACAAGCAAGAAAACAAAAACTAATAACAAGCTGTAGCCTACCTACCTCTCGCTGGGCGCGGAAATTGATATGTTGTCGTGGTACAGAGAATCCGCTTAAATATTCTGTGGTACATTTAAGAATGCGACATGAAATTAAAAGGGAATGAAAATATCCAATTGCAGTTCGAATGTCGGAGGGGTATATACATACAGTAGTGGCATAGTCTAAATTTCTCTTTGCTTGTTGGACAGACGTGCGCGCGCAAGTCTTTGCGGAGGAAGATTCAGGTTCCATTTCAATGAACAGGAAGTTGGAAAGGTCCAGAGGAAAAGGAAAAACGGAACGAGAGAGAGAGAGTTACCTTGTGCAATTTCTCTCCTTTGAAGACTTCACCCTTGCTAACGTTTGCCAACGGGCTGATTTAGACTAGGTTAAGGCAATTCCTTTCTATTTACATTTCTGTCATTGTCCTGTTCACATGGCTAAGTTCACGTCCTAATCTACGGAGCTATTTGCAAGTCATTGTTGGAGTTATCAATCAGTTCCCAAGTGTTAAAGATCGCGATCAATCAAAAAAAAAACTGTATACTTATAATTAACGTTTTCCCGGCATAAACTTCTTATATGTTCTAACGTCTCTGTTTTGTTCATTCTCTTTCGATTCATAATAGCAGCAATCTTTACTTCATCTTAATTATATACATTGCAGTAGGTATATATGTACTGATATATTAGAGACAAGAACGTAATAAAAGGAACTTTTATGAATCAGTTAGTTATTTTCGTGTTATTTTACGTTTTTACGTCCATTTTTTTTTTCTTTGAGCAGAAAGTTAGGTGAATACAATACTTTGGATTTCAGTTGTAATTCAGATTCCAATAAAGTTTGCTGGTGATTCTACCGTTTTAATACTATATACAAGGAAGAGAACGAAGCCTATTAGAGTCATTTCTCATTTCTCTCTCTCTCTCTCTCTCTCTCTCTTATATATATATATATATCCTGTTTCTAAAACTTATTTTTTCGATATATTTTAGTTATTCAAACATCGCAAACTATATGCATGCACAATCATTTACATATATATCCGATTAAATTACTTTAACCTTTCTTTCATTGTATAAATTTAACACACCACAAAAATGAATGAAGCCTAACCTTCCGAATGGATGGCTACAATTAGCGTTATTTCAATATTATTATTATTGTCATTACTATTATTATAAATACTATTATTACTATTATATTATCAGTAGCTGTTTGGATATAGCCGACTACTCTTTTGATCTTTTAGTCTAGTGTACTTAAACTGTGTATATTGTATTGTCTTTACTTTGAATATCCCACATTGTGCCCCTGAGCTTAAATGAAGGATATTGATGTTATTATCAACCGCTTGTAAATACAGCAAGAAATTCAAGAAATTCAATCTCTCTCCCATTTCCCAAAGGAAATTAACTGTCTTTTCCTTCACAACTTGTAGCCTATACCCTCGCCATGGTTATGGGAAACCGCTTCGAGAACCATCGAGGTTTGACCAACCGTCTCCCAAAATTTTCCAAGCAAAGCGGTTGCGAGTCCCAGATGCGGCACCATTACAGTCAGATTGAGAAAGTTGAAAGGGGGGGGGGATTCATGGAGGGGTAGATGGGAGGAGGAGGTGTTGATATGGGTAAGTGTAGGGAGGGGTTGATGGGGGAGGGGGCATTGGCGGGGGTAAGCGGGTGGGGTGAAGCTCCACCATAAACAACCTGTTTCTCTTTACTAGGACTCGTTAGCAAGAGGAAGCAGGGGACATCCTGTCTATGGAGTGTCCTTAAGGCTATCATGTATAACGGGGCATAGTGAAGACAACCAGAAGCACATGTTTTATTATTTTATGGGTCACATGTGTGGATGGGAGAGGCCATTTCTAACCAACACACTTGTTAACGTTTGACTTACAAGTGAATTTAGCCCCGGGATTCTCTTGCTTTTATGTCGTTCTTCCGGAGATGTTTGCATGGATTGTAATACAAAGTATTATGTGGTACGACAACTGCATTAACAGCAGCATCGAAAACAACAATAATGACGAGAAGAAGAAGCGGTAAACTAAAATCTTCTTTACAGCTGGAAGTCGTCTATGGTCAAAAGAAAACAGCAGTTATAAATAACGATCGACTGAATTGTTGCTATTGCCAAATTCATATGAAGAATGTGATTATTACGTAAGTTTACAAGCTATCATATACATACAAATATATATATATATATATATATATATATATATATATATATATATATATATATTTATGTATATATATATATATATGTGTGTGTGTGTGTGTTGTGTATGTAGTGTGTGTGTAGAGAGAGAGAGAGTGAGAGAGAGAAAGTGAGGAGTGAGAGAGAGAGAGAGTTTCTAAGAGAGAAAAAATAAAGTATATATATAAAGGCTTGCTTGTCTAGTTTATTCTAAGTGAACAAGGGCCGTATTTTATATATATTAATGTTAGAGATGAATTTGAATGCCTAGACGTAACGAATTTATGGCTGGGCATCATTTAACAAAACTACATGAAAGTTAATAAGTAAATAAATGCATAAATAAATGAAGGTGTACAAAAGCATCTTTAGCACATCTTTGTTTGTTTATTTGGGACGCAAATGGCCTTCCCACGTGACTAGCATCGATCAGTGCTGTCTGAACTTACTGCATCATACTGACGTTAAGACACCTCCCCATACCACCCGTCTCCCCACTCACACCCCCCCCCCCACACCCCACAAGAAAAAAGTAGCGCCGTTACTTATGTTTACTTTAATTTTCTTTGTGTGTGTGTGTGAGTGTGTTTAAGAAACATATTAAATATTCTCCTTCGTTTCATGTTCCTTTCTTACATTTTCTTAAAAAGAAGGAAAAGAACTTAGTAAAGAAGAAAACTACGAAAACATAAATAAAAAGTTAAAAATCGACAATTTTATATTGGACAGTGCAAAAAGAACGCAACCATGTAAACAGTAGCGTGGTACGAAGCGCGAGTCTCTACCTCAACAGACTGAGCAAACAGAACCTTTACTTTACCTCGGAGGATCAAAGAAGGATTAAGAAAGACTTCGAATCTATCGGGGAACGACGATAATGACCAACTGATTGACATGACGCTTTACCTCTCAATACAATGAAAGGGGGTACCTGCGCTGAATAGATTCTATTTAAAGCCACGTTGCAAAATACGGACATTGAACTTCAGTGACGTTGATCTGACCTGCGAGAATAGGAGAGGAAGACAAAGAGAGAGAGAAAAGGCGAAGCCTATCAATAAATATCTCTTCTGATAATTCTGTAGTTTTTTTTCTGAAAGAATTAGTTGAGTCACTGCTTATTGATTGAGAATAAGCTTTTGCATTAAGTCTTTTTACTTTTGTATAAGTGTTCTTTTTTTCCATCTCTTTGTTATTACCATTATTGTCCTTGGTAGTATTGGTTGCTGTTATTATCATTAGTAATAATAAATCTATAAATATGATGTTCATTTTGCCATTATTATTATTTTCTTTTTTTTTTTTTTTTGCTCTATCACAGTCCTCCAATTCGACTGGGTGGGTATTTATAGTGTGGGGTTCCGGGTTGCATCCTGCCTACCTTAGGAGTCCATCACTTTTCTTACTATGTGCGCCGTTTTCTAGGATCACAATCTCTCTTCTGCATGAGTCCTAGAGCTACTTCGGCGTCTAGTTTTTCCAGATTCCTTTTCAGGGATCTTGGGATCGTGCCTAGTGTTCCTATGATTATGGGTATGATTTCCACTGGCATATCCCATATCCTTCTTATTTCTATTTTCAGGTCTTGATACTTATCCATTTTTTCCCTCTCTTTCTCTTCAACTCTGGTGTCCCATGGTATTGCGACATCAATGAGTGATACTTTCTTCTTGACTTTGTCAATCAACGTCACGTCTGGTCTGTTTGCACGTATCACCCTATCCGTCCTGATACCATAGTCCCAGAGGATCTTTGCCTGATCGTTTTCTATCACTCCCTCAGGTTGGTGCTCGTACCACTTATTACTGCAAGGTAGCTGATGTTTCTTGCACAGGCTCCAGTGGAGGGCTTTTGCCACTGAATCATGCCTCTTTTTGTACTGGTTCTGTGCAAGTGCCGGGCATTCGCTTGCTATGTGGTTTATGGTTTCATTTTTCGTATTGCACTTCCTACATATGGGAGAGATGTTATTTCCGTCTATCGTTCTTTGAACATATCTGGTTCTTAGGGCCTGATCTTGTACCGCTATTATCATTCCTTCAGTTTCCTTCTTTAGCTCTCCCCTCTGTAGCCATTGCCACGTGTCATCGCTGGCTAGTTCTTTAGTCTGTCTCATGTATTGTCCGTGCATTGGTTTGTTGTGCCAGTCCTCTGTTCTGTTTGTCATTGTCCTGTCTCTGTATATTTCTGGGTCTTCGCCTACTTTTATTAGTCCTTCTTCCCATGCACTCTTTAGCCACTCGTCTTCACTGGTTTTCAGATATTGCCCCAGTGCTCTGTTCTCGATGTTGACGCAGTCCTCTATACTTAGTAGTCCTCTCCCTCCTTCCTTTCGTGTTATGTATAGTCTGTCCTTTGGTTGGTTATGTTGTAAATTTAAAAAACCGTATTTGCTCTTGGTGTAGTGCTTTGTGTATTGTCATATGTTTCCTGGTTTTCTGATCTATGCTGCGGAGTTCTGCCTTCGTCCATTCGACTATTCCTGCGCTGTATCTGATTACTGGCACTGCCCATGTGTTTATGGCTTTTATCATATTTCCGCCGTTGAGTTTTGACTTGAGTATTATTATTATTATTATTATTATTATTATTATTATTATTATTATTATTATTATTATTATGTACAACACTTACGTTTGGTGAAAAGTGAAATCTTGTTCTGGTATACTTTCCCAAGTCTTAATTAGCACAAAACCAAACGTCCGTAAATCTCGCGGAATGCCACTACTTTATTATTATTATTAATATTATTATTATTATTATTATTATTATTATTATTATTATTATTATTATTATTATTATTATTATTATTATTATCATTATTATTATTATTATTATTATTATTATTATTGTTATGTACAACACTTACGTTTGGTGAAAAGTGAAATCTTGTTCTGGTATACTTTCCCAAGTCTTAATTAGCACAAAACCAAACGTCCGTAAATCTCGCGGAATGCCACTACTTTATTATTATTATTATTATTATTATTATTATTATTATTATTATTATTATTATTATTATTATTATTATTGTTGTTGTTGTTGTTCTAAGGGGGCCACAATAATATAAAATGTTACGAGTTCGTGTATAATTTTAAAAACTCTTTACAAAAAGCTTTCGAACCTTTCCGTGGGTTCATCTTCAGTCCAAATGGACAATTAGGCACACCATGTACTGAGGTGAATTTAAAAATAAACAAACAAGAGTCGATAAAGATTGTCGTCAACAATCTTCAGCGACTCTTGTTAATTATACACGAACTCGCAACGTTTTTTTATTATTGTGGACCCCTTAGAACATTATGTATACTCTCGCGATAGAGAGTTTTTCCCAATCATTATTATTATTATGCTCCAGACGAATTCCACGGATGAAGTATATCTCATGTGGGTATTCACGCGTGAACTGAAAGCACTGAAACATATTTGAGTCCCCTGCTTTGTAACTTTAGAATCACAAACACTGATATGATTAGAGATATTTACTTAGTGCACATGCAATCAAAATTTAGTCACTCTAAGACTCGCTTCTCGTCCATGAAAATGGTACAATTATACATTCAGTTCAACAAGGCTATTAAACACAAAATTACGCTCTGTGGAATACGAACTTCCTCTCAATCTCATTTTGACATTTACGCAGAAAATGTCAGGTTAATTTATAGCATGGAATAGCGTCACGATAATATTCATCTTTTTCTCAGATCGGACCCGATGATCCCAGTTATTTAGCCCTCAGCGGCGTGGTTGGTATGGTATTAGCGTCCCACCTCGGGGGTTGCGGGTTCGATTCTCGGCCATTCCATTGAGGAGTGAGAGATGTGTATTTCTGGTGATAAAAGTTCACTCTCGACGTGGTTCGGAAGTCACGTAGAGCCGTTGGTCCCGTTGCTTAATAACCACTACTTCCATGCAACGTAAAAGCACCATACAAACAAACAAAGATCCCAGTTATTGTATTACACCAGTATTTGTGATTAACTCTCTCTCTCTCTCTCTCTCTCTCTCTCTCTCTCTCTCTCGTACAATCCTTTTGACACCTTCCTCGTCAAAACCCAACAGAGTAAGTCGATCTCCCCTTGACCATACTTAACCTCCCGTCACAGCCCTTGACCAAAGCAAAGCTTGTTTGCTTGTCGCCAGTTTATGAAGGAAAGTAAACAGAGCAAATAGCCCAGCGCTGGAAGCAAACACGCGAGCGGAAATGATGGCCAAATGAAGGCCAACTTCATGAGAACTGTTTACTTGCTTCTGCTCGGAAAGATCGGGTTTTTGTTTGGAATTTTCGGGCGAAGCGCTGCCATTGGAGCCGCTGAACTCGATGCCCCAAATGGAAGCTAATTGTGAATGAAGTAGTAGGTGTTCGGTGTCTTTAAAAGGCCGAGAGAGACATTTTGCCTTTTAAGCCTTTAGCCATTTACTCGTGTACTACTGCGAGCTCTTGTTGTCAGAAAAAAAATGAAACTTTTTACATTTTCGTGTGACATTGTTCTTGTAGAATAAAGTATGTTATGTTAAGAAGTCATAGACGTGGCTAGAATGAGATAATTCAATGCCATATCATGCTCTCTCTCTCTCTCTCTCTCTCTCTCGTCGGTCTCTCTCTATTCTCTCTCTCTCTCTCTCAATTAATATATATAAACTAAATATATATATATAAATTATATATATATATATATATATATATATATATAATATATATATATATATATATATATAATATAGAAATATGTATATATATTATATATATAGTGAAACGTGAAACTTACATATTTCGGATATTAATAAAACATTAGGCAACATAAATAATCAATAAAAGCAGAGTGAAAAATATTAATGAGTTTCGCCGGATAAGAACATTACTTTAATGAAATTCCCTTTTAACAAAACAAATTTACCTTAAAAATCGTTCACAAAAGAATTCATTCAAATCGGAGCAATAACGACTCAGTCAGATTATTCCGAAGAAAAAAATAGAAAAATGATTTAGCGCACTGACGCCCATAGCGGCCGACGGGTTAACAAAGTTAGTTGGGCTTGCTTGCGTGACACCACGCAAACAAATCAGGCGTCCACCTAACCATCCTCCCTCCTTAAACACCCTCCCCCCCCCCCCCCCCCCCCGCCCCTCATCTTGCCATCTTTTTTCATAACATGCCTGCCTCCAGGGATATCTCATGTGTAAGGCTGCGTCCACACGGTCGAACACTGTCTGACAGACAAACATTGTTACCATATCATAAGTGAAACAGGATGACATCGTAAGTGTTGAAACGATGGAAGTAGATCTGGCAACAAACAGTGTTACCAGATGAGGTTGTATACTGGTGTTTTTACTCTACTCACAAGGCAAAGACCATCAGACAATTGTTAATTGGTAACAATGTTTGTCCGTCGGACATTGTTCGGCCGTGTGGACGCACCTTTACATATAGTTTCCTTAACATCTTTGTCATTGGAGTTTATTCCTCATATCTGTATAATAATAATAATAATAATAATAATAATAATAATAATAATAATAATAATAATAATAATAATAATAATAATAATCATTTTGTATTAGGTCCACAATAATATAGCAATGGTAAAATGTGAGACTGTATAAAAATGTATAAAAAGCTTTCAAACTCTATACTGGGGACAAAAGCTTTTGATACATTTTTATAAAGTCTCACATTTTACCATTGCTATATTACTGTGGACCTTATACAAAGTTACCCCTGTTCTTGGTATTGAGAGTTTTACACAATAATAATAATATAATAATAATAATAATCATAATCATAATAATTGAGATGTTTATTTTCGTATTTCGTATTTCGGTTTACCGCTGAAAAGACAACGTACTGAAAAGCATAAACGAAGAATGTGAAAACATTCATATTTAAAATGTCAGATAAAAACAATATTTAATAAAGGCAATAAAGAAAATAATTTTTGTAAATGCAATGTGTTTTATGTAGTGGGAATGTCTTGAAATTCGATGTCATCTTGAGCAATCGTAGGTCAGGGGAGAAAGAGTGTCATCTGACCCCTTTAGATAGTACAGACCAGATCTTCAGAAACTTATGAGACTACAGGAACCATTAGCCAGAGACGTGTTCGCGTGACACACACTTAAGCGACGATTCCATAGTACTTTATTTACCTTAATTTCCTCTCTCCATTTTTAACGCACACACACACACGTTCACAGACAATCATACAAACACACACATATATACATATATGTGCGTGTGTAAATTACCTATATGGCTTTTTCTTATAAGGAGATGAAGTGCCCCATGACCTATCTTGACCTTGCTACGACCCACCATAGCCGACTGAAAACTAGGTACACAATTCACTGTTGAGTTCAATAAAGGCACAACGCATTTAGCAGGAAACGAGACTGGATCGCTTTCCCATCCTGTGATCGATTTTGGTACTTTCTCTTTGGAGACGTGTGTTTGTCTGTGTGTGTGTGTGTATGTGTGAGTGTGTATGTGTTGTATTGTGTGTGTGTGTCAAGTGACGGCAGTTAATATATCAAACAGCGCAATATGGATTACCACGAAAGGCGCCTGAAAGAGAACCATTACCAACCGATGAGAATCATCACTACACATTAGCTCCGCCGATCACGAGAAACTTCGTAAATAGCAATCATTTGACGTAATGAAGTTCCTCCCTTTCACCTCCTCCCCTTCCCTCCATCCTCCTTCTCCTCCTCTTCCTCCTCCTCCTCCTCCTCCTCCTCCTCCAAGCTGGGTCCTTAAGACACCATTTGACATCTTTCCTGTTAATGGCGACCTCTAGCTGAAGTGGTATTTAATTTCCTCGACCTGGCCAGAGCGCGCGAGGCCAGAGCTAAACGGCGAAAATCACAGTGTGGCATAATCAGGTAATAAAGGTACCTGGGGATACCTGGACGAGTCCCGATTAATCAGGTATCAGATATGAGCGCCCGTCCATATATCACGCAGAGGATGGTCTTTATGAGCGCCGCGCCCGCCCGCAAGAAAAGGCAGAGGTAAAAAATATATAAAGGATGGGTGGGTAAGAAGAAGAAAGATGAGATAAAAACTCAATAATGCTTCTTTCGTAACTCGTGAACTGCGCGTATACGAGGTCTTGTGGGTTGTCTTCGACACCCAGCTGTGGCAAGTATGAGTCACGTTCTTTTTACGGATTCCTTTATTTTAGGGATAAGAATTTACGTCTGTTAAGGGATGGAAGAAAAAAAAAGATGAATTAGATTCTGCTGGGATATGGACAAACAAGGAGACAGACCAACAGACGTGGAGAAATTAGACAGGATAAAGGAGAGAAACAGAGTGTTGCTGAGTGCGCATGCGTCACAGCGTTGCT
>NC_087202.1:25758658-25786158 GCF_015104395.2 Macrobrachium nipponense | reverse complement strand
ACGACTTAAAGGGGAAATTTTACACAAAGGAAACTGAGGAACAGACAAAACACTGAGAAATTAATTAAAATAATATATCTAATATTTATATTTCGAAAAAAAACTAAATATTTGAAATCATACTAAGAAAATGAATAAATCAACAAACAAAAATGATTGATGGTATGGAGCCAACCTGTCAGTACGACACAGATACGGAAGATGATGTGTCCAAAAGAAGAACAAAACAACAAAAGCTTTATTATTAAAACAGGTAAAATGGAAAGGAGTACACACATGTATATATATATATATATATATATATATATATATATATATATATGAGTGTGTGTATATATATATCTATATATATATATATATATATATATATATATATATATATATATATATATATATAACACACACATATATATATATATATATATATATTTATATATATATATATACATACATATAAATTCTGACGTATGTGCTAATTGTAGCGTAACACACCTCTCACACTTTTGGTATTACTGCTTTGCTTACAGCAGTTAATTGATCTGGTATCATAATCAGTTGTCACACCAGCCTTGCTTTGTAACCATCCTTTTTTGCCCTACTGCGTTTAATCATCTGCGCGAAAACCAGCCTGGATTTCTTTTTACAACGTATCATTGTGTTTTTGCAAATTACGAGGTCAACACCAGGACGAAGTGTTAGACAATGACCTAATTGGTTGATGTCCTTAATTTATTATTGTTTAATGAGCTGATCGAATCCCAACAGTTGAAGGTTGCATTATGATTATGTCATTCATTTCGTCTAGTCGTGGTCCTGACCTGAGCCTCTCTCTCTCTCTCTCTCTCTCTCTCTCTCTCTCTCTCTCTCTCTCAGTAATTTTTGCGTTGGTTTTTGAGAAAATCAAGTTGACAGAAACAAGGCTGGGACCCTTTTGCAGAAGCTTATATATAGTATATATGTGTGCATGTATGTATGTGTGTTTTATCTTTATAATGATGTATATGTATATCTGAATGTACTGTATATTCCCTAGATGAAACGTGCATACTGACGTGCTTTATCATTTTCATAATTTTTTTTTTCACTCCTGTCAAAAGTGAAGATGTGCAGTAGACTTCCTCTCAAGTAGTACGTCTGCGTTTAATCTCTAAATGCCCTTTTCGAGACGTTTTCTTCCGCCCACGTGCCCATCCGTCCGTCTGTCTTGGTAATCTTTCCATCAGGGCGAGCGAACACTCATTTGTCTGTTGTCAGATCATTCTTGTGGTGGTCCGGCCATTAAAGAAGAAGAGAACTCTGCTTCAACACACACACACACACGTACAGATGTGTTGGCCAAATATTTAATACTGGAAAGACCATTCTAGTATACGAAGCGAGAAATGAGTGGGATGAATATTAGAAAAAGAACCTTTTTATGAGAGAGAGAGAGAGAGCTTGGTCTGGTGATTATGACCCTAAAGACCATTTCTATATGAGAGTGAGAAAGTCGGGGAATGATCACTAGATAAAGGGTATCTTTATAAGAGAGAGAGAGAGTGGGTGAGAGGTTGGGATGTTGGCCAGGTGATTATAAACCAAAAGAACATTTCTGCACGAGATCGACAAAAACGGGGATGATCATTAGAAAAATATTTTTATTACAGAAAGAGAAAGAAGAGAGAGAGAGAGAGATTGCCAAGGTGATTAAACCCCAAAAGAAAATTTCTATACGAGGGCGAGAAAAGCTGGCGATGATTATCAGAAAGAGAATATTTCTATCAAAGAGAGAGAGAGAGAGAAGGGCGAGGGGAACTGAAATAGATTTAAACACATCTACGGCACATCACTAATGCTGTGCAATTGCTTACAACGTCAGTGTTGTCATCCATTCTTTTCGAGTTAGGAAAGACGCAACCATAATAGTCTTCTAGACTACTCAGTATAATAATAATAACAGCAATAAATCTCTACTCCACGCACAGAAGAAGGTCTCTGTAAAGTAGGAGAGAAACAACAGAGATTTTGCCCTCTTTCCTCCGCTGGGGCCATGTCTGAAAACCACCGCTGCTGCTGCTGCTGATGCTGCTGCTGCTGCTACTGCTGGTGCTGGTGCTGGTGCTGGTGCTGCCAAGCTGTGTGTTATTGCAATCTTGTAAACATCCCCCCTTAACGACCAGTGACGGGTGCATTGCTATTGCCACGTGCTGTCTGCGCGTTTCTTTCTCTGTTGGCGTAAAGTTCTCACTTGCTAGCTGAGAGAGAGAGAGAGAGAGAGAGAGAGAGAGAGAGAAGGAGAAGGAATTTAATTTTAAAAAGTTGGTTTCGTTTCATTATAGAGAGGAATTATTTTTAGTGCACAGGTTAACTGAATGAAAGACAGGAGAGAGAGAGAGAGAAGTGGAGAGAGAGAGAGAGAGAGAGAATGTTTTAAAGTGTTTCGTTTACATTTAGAGAGGAATTTTTTTTAATGAACTTGTTAAACTGATGCAGAGAGTAGAGAGAGAGAGAGAGATTTTCGAGCAGAGAGAGAGAGAGATTGAGCAGAGAATCATTTTTAAGAGTGTTTTGCCGTTTCATTAGTGAGAACCAAAAATGTTTAATGCACTTGTAAAACTGAATGAGAGAGAGGAGAATGGAGAGAGAGAAGATAAAATGTGCGGATTATGTGAGTTAGAGAGAGAGAGAGAGAGAGAGAGAGAGATAAAGAAAATAATTTTAGTGTTTCGTTTCATTATAGAGAGGAATTTTTTTAATGTACAGGTAACTGCATGAGAGAAGAGAGAGAGAGAGAGAGAGAGAGAGAGAGAGAGAGAGAGAGAGGATAATTTTAAAGTGTTTCGTTTCATTATAGAGAGGAATTTTTTTTAATGCACAGGTAACTGAATGAGAGAGAGAGAGAGAGAGAGAGAGAGAGAGAGAGAGAGAGAGAGAGAGAGAGAGAAAGAATAATTTTAAAGTGTTTCGTTTCATTATAGAGAGGATGAACTTGTAACTGAATAGAGAGAGGAGAGAGAGAGAGAGAGAGAGAGAGAGAGAGAGAGAGAGAGAGAGGATAATTTTAAAGTGTTTCGTTTCCTTATAGAGAGGAATTTTTTTTTAATGCACAGGTAAACTGAATGAGAGAGAGAGAGAGAGAGAGAGAGAAGAGAGAGAGAGAGAGAGAGAGAGAGAGAATAATTTTAAAGTGTTTCGTTTCATTATAGAGAGGAATTTTTTTTAATGCACAGGTAACTGAATGAGAGAGAGAGAGAGAGAGAGAGAGAGAGAGAGAGAGAGAGAGAGAGAGAGAATTGAAAGTGTTTCGTTTCATTATAGAGAAGAATTTTTTTAATGAACTTGTAAGGTAACTGAATGAGAGAGAGAGAGAGAGAGAGGATAATTTTAAAGTGTTTCGTTTCATTATAGAGAGGAATTTTTTTTAATGCACAGGTAACTGAATGTGAGAGAGAGAGAGAGAGAGAGAGAGAGAGAGAGAGAGAGAGAGAGTGAGGAGAGAGAGAATTATCTAAAGTGTTTTCGTTTCATTATTGAGAGAAAATTTTTTAATGCACTTCGTAACTGAATGAGAGAGAGAGAGAGAGAGAGACAGAGAGAGAGACAGAGAGAGAGAGAGAGAGAGACAGAGACAGAGAGAGAGAGAGAGAGAGAGAGAGAGAGAGAGAGAGAGAGAATAATTTCAAAGTGTTTCGTTTCAATATAGAGAAGAATTTTTTTATGCACAGGTAACTGAATGAGAGAGAGAGAGAGAGATAGAATTATTTAAGTGTTTCGTTTCTTTATTGAAATTTTTTTTAATGCACTTGTAACTGAATGAGAGAGAGAGAGAGAGAGAGAGAGAGGAGAGAGAGAGAGAGAGAGAGAGGAACGGGTGACCTATCAGATATTGTAACACGTGACGTTACGTAATCGCCTTCGTCCACCAGTTTCTATTAAGCTTTTTATTTCTCTGTAATAATTTATTAATAGACTTAAGGTCACGAAAACTTTGCCAGTAATGCTGTGATGAATAGGGAAGATAATTCACATGTTAGTGAAAAAATTAATATGGTCAAATGGAAGCTAACATTTTCAGTATATATATTTTTTTTAGCAATATCGTAACATTGGCATTTTCTCTACAGGCAGTTATAAATAAATATTCATTAAAAAAATGTATGCATTAAAACTGTAAAAATTCTTGTAATTTACTTGATAATAAAATTTAAAAATATCTTAGAGGCCATGGCGACGCAGAGACGTTAACCAGCCCACCGTACTTTGGTGACCACTCGAACGCTGGTTGCTCTCTCTCTCTCTCTCTCTCTCTCTCTCTCTATCCCTTTGTTTTACGCAAAAGCCCTTTTTAGGGTAACCCGTCTGTTGTCTCCCATTACGTGCATCTGCGTCATGCCCTGGACATGGCGTCTGGCGTTTTGTTTATTTCTTTTTCAGTTTCTGTCTTCCTATCAGCACATTCGAGAAGGTGGATCTGCTGTTGCCTCTTAACCTGTATTGGGGAGAAAGGCTTCAGCTCATTGTGTTGAATGCAGTGTTTATTCTGCTATATATATAGATATATATACATATATGTGTGTACACGCACACACACAAACATATATTTATATATATATATATATACTAATATTTATATATATTATATATATATCTAATAATATAATATATATATGAATAACTTGATCACGAAGTATATAAAACGTGATGCTATGTATAAATAAAGGTTTTTGCCACGAAGGAAAAAAATGAAAAGCGAGATAGCCAAGCACTTTCGGTCTAGTTCAACCCTTTACTCAGGCACAACTAGACCGAAAGTGCTTGGCTATCTCGCTTTTCATTTTTTTCCTTCGTGGCAAAACCTTTATATATATATATATATATATATATATATATATATATATATATATATATATATATATATATATAGCGCTTGTAAATAATATAAATCTGTACTCTCTTGAAAGATAAACGTACCAAAGCAGACCCTCTTCAAGCATATACAGATGTTCGTGTAAATATATAGGGTACACATGCTGTTAAACCGGCACACGTACTCGTATAACCATATCTGACAGGGTGTAAAAATCGTAATGACCACAAACACGTGGATCAACAAATGCATGGACGCAATTCGAGCATCCAGAACACACGATGACAATAAATAGCAATTATCTTATTTAGGCAGAAGACACAAGAAGAAATCTTCCCAAGTTTTTGTGCTTTCAAGTGTCATGTCTATATACACTTGACCTAAATATGTTTATTCCATAGAATATACGTAAGTGATATTCTGCTTTCGACCCGTAACTATTTTTTTTTACCTATAATCTTTTTTTTTTTTTTTTTTTTTTTTGTACTTGGAACCACTTGTTAACCTATAACCATTTTTTCGCGACCGATATCCATTTCTTTCGAAATAACAACCATTTTTTTTTTAAACATAACCATTTCTCAACCTATAAACATTTTTCGGCCAACAACCGTTTTTTTAAGCTCATAAAAAAAAAATTTTCGACCTGTGACCGTTTGTTTGTCTATAAACTTTTTTTTTTTTACCTATAGCCATTTTTTCCGACTTACAACCATTTCTTTCAACCTATAATAATTACCACTTACAACCTTTTTTCGGCCTATAACCATTTTTTCGATCATAAACTTTTTTTTTCGACCCAACCTTTATTCGGCCTATAAAATTTTTTAGACCTACAACCATTTTTTCAGCCAAATCTTTTTTCCCTGTAAACATTTCTTTGGCCTATAACAAATTTTTTTTCTACCTACAACCTTTTTTTTTTCGGCCTTTAACCTTTTTTTTTTTTTTTACCCGTAACCATTATATTTTTTAACCACAGATGTATCATGTAAACAGACCTGAAGTATATCAGGAATCTATCTATACCTAGCGTTTGTAAACCACTTCAGCTCAGTCATAAAGCACCTTACCACTCGGCCAATGTGAGTGTTTATAACGACAATGAAGTCTTCCTCTTAGAGATAATTAGGAAGGCGCCAGGTGTAGCGCCATCACGGGAAGTGTTCGCTTACCTTTATAAAAGCGACGTAATAGTTTCCTTTCGGGTCTTAAATCTTTCCCATATGGCTATACAGGTAAGGTATGGCCGGTCACTTAATAATAATAAATCTTATTTCACCACGAGCCTATTATGCTAAGAGAGAGAGAGAGATGGGGGAGGTGAGAGGGGGGGGGGGGGGGGGGGCGGGGGGGGGGGGGGGGGGGGGGGGGGGGCCGGGGAGAGGGGAAGTTGTCTGTGTGTGAGGTCTGAGATTCTTAATGAACTTATCCGCGCAGGTAATATTGATTGTACGAAGAGCCCAATGTTCTTATGCCATACGGTACCTCATTTATTTCTTTGGTGTATAGGTCCTCCTTATGTATTGGTTTATTCAGCAATACCTACGTTTGTTTTGATCGTAACTGATCTGTATTTTTCGTCTATCCTTCTTTATTTTCATTTATATATTCATTTATTTTTCTGAGATATATCGTTTTATTGATTGTTCATGATTTTTTTAGTGGCGAGACTATGGTAATTCCTTCTGTAAGTCTGTGGCGTCTTTATAAGAGTCTAAGCTGTATTATTATTATTATTATTATTATTATATTATTATTATTATTATTATTATTATTATTATTATTATTATTATTATTTTATTATTATTATATTATTATTGTTTAAAAAATATCCACAATTATATATATAAATATATTTCTATGTAAAAATATAAAACAAAGACTTTCGAACACTTGAACGGTGTTCCTCATCAGTGTGACGTTAAAATGTAATGAAGAGGATAGTTTCCCTCCGAAGAGCATCTAAAAAGGTGGGCGGGGCGAGAAAATAATAACAGCCCATCGTCGAAGTGCTGGTTTTTACATAGAAATATATTTTTATATATAATTGTGGATATTTTTTAAACAATTTGTTTTCACGGAATTGTGAATTTCTTAACAAACATTATTATTATTATTATTATTATTATTATTATTATTATTATTATTATTATTATTATTATTATTATTATTATTATTAGATGAACTCTGTTTATATTGAACAAGCCCACAGAGACCGCAGACTTGAAAGTCAAGCTCCAAAGAATTCCAAAGAATATGACGTCAGGCAGTTCTTCACGAGTCCCAGATATCTGCGAAAATTTTCTTGGATTAATGGAATTTTAGTATCTTCATAATCTATAGGCAGTAAAGCCCAAAACATGCATGAACGTCACTTCCGGGACGTATCATCAAGCAGGGTGTGGGTGCGATTTGGGCTGGGGTTGGGGATGGGGTGGGGCCGTTGCCCGTTTACTGGAGAAATAAGGGGAAAAAAATGAGGCGTTAATGAGCCCGTGTTAACGGGTTTCCCTAATGTCTTTTCCGTTTTTAGGGATAATACTCCGTTCCTAGGGGGATTTTTATGGGGGAAGGGATAAATACACGCACGTGTACCATAGTTGTACTCTTCCTCTCATGTGTGTGTTCATCTCCTCGCCCTGGTGCGCCACCTCGGACCCTTCCGAAAGCATTCGAGTTCGTTTTTACGAGTTTGTGTACATATTTTTCTTCCGTTTGCACGTCGTCCTCTCCAAATAGCGTCGATTTTGACAGCTAGTTAGTTTGTCGTGGAGACCCGATGGTAGCTGCTGGGACGCCTGGCGAGGGAGAGTTGCCTCTCTTACGTTCTATGAACTGAGAGTTCACTCCCGCTTGCATTCTGGGATTTATATAATATATATATATAATATATATATATATATATATATATATATATATATATATATATATATGTGTGTGTGTGTGTGTGTGTGTGTGTGTGTGTGTGCGCGCGCGTGTGTATGCAGAAGCTAGGTACCATGTCGTACCTCTAAGTAAATGGGGATATAATCCACAATGATGTAATATCCTTCTGAGGTTAATAAAACTACAGAAGGATTATAAATATATATATATATATATATATATATATATATATATATATATATATATATATATATATATATATATATAATTCTGTTGATCACTGGAAAGGATGAGAATAGACGATTACCTAACAGTGCATTCACGCAAGTACATTTGAGCATGAAATTCCTTCCGCTGATCACAAAAACTGGTGAAATTTTATTGGCTTACAAGACTGACAAGATAATGAGTATTTTTAATCACTGTAATCACAAAAACAAATGCAAAAGAAATTTAAAATAACCGATGCATTCTGAATTGCGTTAAACGAATGTAAGGAAATTTAGATAATCTGTCAATTCTGAATTGGGTTTCTGATAAAAGTAACATACAATACATTCTCACTGCTAGCAGACATTCCTGACAATGTGACCTATAGGGATGCTTTGTCGTTGTCTACCAAGGTGGGAATTATTTTTACCTTTTATTTGTTTATTTAATTTTTGTACTTTCTTTGATAATGGTAAGATGTAACAAGTGTCCTAGATGGCTTAAAGAGATAGAGTATATCCGTCATTAACATAAATCTGTCAGTCTCCTTGGCTAACTTTGGGTTCGAACCCAGGGCTTTCAACTGAAAGGCAAGGGCGCTACCAATTTAGCCACACAAGTCATACAGTTCCCTTGCCCTTCAATTCAAAGACCCGGGTTCGATCGTGATGTGAGTCAGACACTCATTTCTGTTGCACACGTAATTGTTTGGTGAATACTTCTAATATATATTTATATATATATATAATATATATATATATATATATATATATATATATATATGTGTGTGTGTGTGTGTGTATATATATATATTATATATATATATATATATGTATATGATATTATTATATTATATGCATATACATATACGTATATGTTTGTATATACTTCAGTGTGTATACGTGTGTGTATGTATATATAATAGACATAATATATATAAATATACATACACACACACACACACACATATATATAATATATATATATATATATATATATATATATATATATTATATTGTATTACAACAGCGTCTAGAACTGTCAACTTCAGGGTATCGTAATCACAGAGCGGCTTACTGCATTAGAATCCTGAAGTATCAATTCTCTCCCACTAAGAGTAATTCGTAAACAGAGTAGACATCGAGTCAGACATTCAGAAACATGACCAGCAAACACTATAATAGTCGGGAGGTTTATATCGAATTGAAAATATGAAAGAAAAAATAAATGAAATATTAACAATGTGAGTACTGTAGTGGATCCTGCTCTTGTGTATGTTTTTGGTAATTGTGTTAGTAATGATAAAGTGATATCATTGTATAACATTGTTGCAGTTTTCTTTATTATTATCATTAGTAATATGAATGATGACGATGGCAATCTGTTATTGATATTGTATGTGTACTAGTTGTCCCTGACTAAGATGAAACGTGATATTGATGTAACTGAGGTTGTAGTTATTTGTTGGTTGTTATTGGTGTTACTGTGGTTGTAGTTACTGTTATTGTTGTTGGTTGTTATTGCTGTATTTATTGTTGTTAATTTGTATTTATTGTTGTTAATTTGTATTTATTGTTGTCAATTTGTGTTATATCCGCTAACATGCTGCCTTCGTCTCAGCACATCAATATGACGAGTAGACATTGTTCTTGTATACAGTATGAGAGAGAGAGAGAGAGAGAAAGAGAGAGAGAGAGAGAGAGAGAGAGTTTCTTTTTAATTGCTTCCTTCGTATTGGGACTGAGGGCAAATACTTGGAAGATAAGGTCTCCTTCGGCTGACTCATATTTCCCCCCTTGCTTTCTCTGTCCCTCTTTTTTTTAATGGGACAAAAGGGTTAAAATGGCTTTTTAGGGGTTTTGGGAGCGCAAGACCCAAGAACGGCCAAAATGTTCATGCAGATGTTTCTCTCTCTCTCTCTCTCTCTCTCTCTCTCTCTCTCTCTCTCTATATATATCATATATATATATATATATATATATATATATATATATATACTATATATATATATATATATATATATATATATTATAGACTATATATATATATATATATATAATTAGGTACTATATAATATATATATATTAGTACATATCATAGGATTGATTAGTAAGAACCTATTAAAACTGGCGATACAAATCATTTGGTTTATATATATATATATATATATATATATATATATATATATATATATATATATTTATATATATATATATATAGCATATATATATATATATATATTATATATATATAATATATATATATATATATAGCATATATATATATATATATATATATATATATATATATATATATATATATATATATGTATGATTGACTGATGTAAGACTACTAAAACTGGCATTTCAAATCATTTTTGTATATACGAGGGTAAGTCAATAATTATCCTCACTCCAATTTTTTTATTCAATACAATAGCAATACAAAGTTTACAATGACATCCTTTTTCAACATAGTCACCCTGCTTTTCAATGCACTTGGTCCATCGTTGCCCTAGCTTGTCGATACCCTCAGAAAAAAACGTTTTCTATTGAGCATTGAGCCACGTATACACCGCATCCTTCACCTGCTGATCGGTGGCGAAACGACGGCCTCCTAAAGCATCTTTAAGTGGACCAAACAGATGATAATCAGACTGGGTGAGATCAGGACTGTATGCAGGATGTTCCAACACCTCGAAATGAAGTTCTTGAAGAGTGTTAATGGTGTGGGCGGCGGTATGTGGACGGGCGTTGTCATGCAACAAAAAAACGCCTTCCGACAATAGACCTGGGCGTTTGTTGCGAATTGCCGGCTTCAACTTGTTGATAAGCATACCCTTGTAGCGTTCACTGTTTACTGTTGACCCTGTTTCCAGGTAATGTTCCAGAATTGGCCCTCGTGAGTCCCAAAAAACTGTGAGCATCACTTTTCCTGCAGAGGGTTGACTCTTGAATTTTTTTTTTTTTACTGGAGATCAGCAGGTGAAGGATGCGGTTCATACGTGGCTCAGTGCTCAACAGAAAACGTTTTTTTCTGAGGGTATCGAAAAGCTAATGCAACGATGGACCAACTGCATTGAAAAGCAGGGTGACTATGTTGAAAAATGATGTCATTGTAAACTTTGTATTGCTGTTGTATTGAATAAAAAAATTGGTGTGCGTATACTTATTGACTTACCGTATATGTGTGTGTATGTATATACAGAGAGATATATTGTACGTGAATATTTATACATATCTATTTCTATTCCAAAAAAAGAAGAGACAACTTCTTAATTATATAAGGAGGGAATCATCGAATGTAGTCATTAATGCTAAGTATTCTGGAAATATTTTTTCACATTAATTTAAGAACACTGAAAACAAACCTGTTTTTTGGCCGTTTGTAGTTTTCTGTAAAAGAAAACTATTGAGATGGCTATTTGTCTGTCCGTCCGCTCTTTTTCTGTCCGCCCTCAGATCTTAAAAATTACTGAGGCTAGAGGGCTGCAAATTGGTATGTTGATTATCCACCCTCCAACCATCAGACGTTACAAATTGCAGCCCTTTATCCTCAGAAGTTTTAATTTTTTAAATTTAAGGTTAAGTTAGCAATGATCGTGAGTCTGACGCCGCTATAGCTTCCAACAACACAGGATCGTGGCTGAAAGTTTCATGTGTCGCGGTGGAGAGCTTCATACAGCATTATACGCTGTATAACGATTTTTTTACGCGTTAATGTTGGTTATGAAACTGTTTATATATCTAACCTCGAGACAACGAAATTTGCAACCAATATGCCATAGCGTCGTATATAACTCAGTAAATAATGATGAAAAAGAATACTATATATATGTGAATGATGTCACAAAAAAAGAAAGAAATAGAAAGAAATAAATAAGGAATCTTGGTGTTTTAAAGGGCTGACGCGGTATCTTACGGGTCAGTGAACTTCAGGGAAAAAAATAAAGGGATATTTAAGTCAAGAGTGAAATTGCCTTAAAGGATAGTATTTCCCCGTCGACTGGAAATCGAAAAGAAAATAAGAATAACTAATCGTCTTTTTTGGTCATTTGCCTTAAAGAGTTACGTCATCGGCAGAGGGTTAAATCAAGTGATGTAAATTCTGGTAATTAGCAGCAATCACATTTACATACGCAGGGTTGCAAACGCTTGAACGCAAGTTTTAAGAGAGAGAGAGAGAGAGAGAGAGAGAGTCTGTATTTCCTATTTCCTACGGTTGTTTATTTCAGATAAACGCTATATTTTTTGGAAGCATGAATTTCACGATTGATACTATAATATATATATATATATATATATATATATATATATATATATATATATATATAACTTGTATTTCCTATTACATCCTGTTTCTTCTTTCAAATGACTCCATATTCTTTGGAAGCTTGAATTTCAAATCAGTAGGCCCTGTGGGCTTGTTCCATATGAGAGAGAGAGAGAGAGAGAGAGAGAGAGAGAGATACTCCAGCCCTTGTAATATCTGATCACCCATCGAATCAGTGCTGATTAGATCATAGATCATTAATATGCTATCAACTTTCAGATTTGCTTTCTCGTCAGCTGAAGGTAGAATCCGAAAAATATATTGAATTTTTACAAAACTTTCTCTTATGCTTACAGACAGTTCCTTGCCCTTAGGACACGGATTCGTAACCAGTCAAGTTTATCCTTTTTTTACTTCATTCAACGATTTGAATTCGTGAGGAGAATTCGTCCCTATTTAGAGAACATTTCTTAAAGTTAGGAGAGACTGATCTTTTCTTCTTGAAAAATAAAACTATTATTATTATTTCGAATTGTCTCTCCGAAAGCTGAAAAAGAGGAAATTCAATATGAAGGTCAAGGGGGTTATTGAAACTTTCCCGATTTCATGGTTTGGGAGTGGCGGTTGAATTGGTATTCATTTTTTTCCCAATTTTCCTTTTGGCGGAATTTAAGACGCAGGTTAAACTGGTATCAGCTTTTCCCAATTTCATTTCTGAAATCCAACATGGTTGAATTGAAATCGGGAAGCCAATCAAAATACGAGCTTCTTCTGAATTCCAATCTCTTCGTTTTTGGTTTTCAGTTCACTATCATCTCTGTCAAAACAAAATGTAGGTCTGCTGGCTTTGCATTCAAGGGATCCACTGACACTATTTTTTTCATCTTTTGGCTATTTGGCCCCACATCATACTTATATATATATATATATATATATATATATATATACCAAACTTTCGTGATTCAGTTATACATATATACATATGTGTGTGTATGATATAAGGGTATATATATAATATACAATAATATAATATATATATAATATATATATATATATATATGTGTGTGTGTGTGTGTATGTGTGTGTGTGAGTGCGTGTGTATGTATGAATAAATACATATATAATTATATATGTATGTGTATTTGTATTTGTGTAAAAATCACATTTTTAGTCTTTCCTTGTCATTGATTTCATAAACAGATTTTACACCAACTATTAACCTATCATTCTTTTATTTAATTCCTCGTCTTGGAAAGTTTTCCATTGTCACTAGATCGCCTGCAAACACTAGAATTCCCTTCTTGAGAAGCACTTGCTACGAAAGCGTTTGTAGTCGTCTGCCAGTTGTATTTTTCTCTTTCCTCTCAATAAAATTTTGTTCTTTTACTAATTTCCCTTTCCTCTCTGTTCCCTTTGAAGCTGGGGCGCTCAGCTCATTATTTCTGACTTTCCAGGCGGTATTCCAGGAAAATATGGTCAATGCTGAAACGACCATCGTTAGAAAGTCAACCTCTCCTGCTCAGGATATGTAAGTAGGTCTAGCTCCCAGTTTGTGTGTGTGAGATAAAGATCATCTCAGCCTTACTGTTTTATCAACGCAATCATTCACGGTCATAACCTGTTGTTGTTTACTGGAGAAAGAGAGGACGGCCTACGGGGTGGTGGGTGTGTAAGGGAGAGAGAGAGAGAGAGAGAGAGAGAGAGAGAGAGAGAGAGAGCCGACTGGAATATCAAATAAGAAAGCGAAAAGATTGATTTTATAGGCCGCAGAAGATGTAGACGACGGGATCATCGAGATAGTGGGAAAGACGAGTTGTCTTCCAGAAATCCAACACTGTGGAATGTTGTCTTTCCAGAGAAGAGAGGGAAGCGCTGTTTCTAGGGAGGAGAGAGAGAGAGAGAGAGAGAGAGAGAGAGAGAGAGAGAGAGAGAACTTCCTGGAAAAAGGACACTGGTAGGACTGGTAGGATGGGTCGATCGTCTTTTCAAAGAAAAGAAACAAAACAAAATATCAAGCTACTTCTGACTCACACCTTATATTGGTTCGTGTCGTTCGTTAGCTTAAACGAATCATCAGTGTCCGTCTAGACAGATAGAAAGACAGACAGACAGGCAGACACACACAAAGAGAGGTGAGGTGAAAATATTGAAAACTGTCAAATCTTCATCAAGACTAGCCAATATACTTACGTAGATATAAATTGTACTTCTCATAGAAACAACAAGATGAAAGAATCCGATTATGAACCTTAATCATACACACAGACACACACACAAATATATAATACGTATAATATATTATATATATATATATATATATATATATATATATATATATATAAATAATTATCTATGTATATGTGTATACAGTACACACACAAACACAGACACACACGCATATATATATATATATATATATATATATATATATGTATGTATGTATGTATGTATGTATGTATGTATGTATGTATGTATGTATGTATGTATAAGACATATAGCAGGGTCCATAAAACATATCAAAAAGGCCATAGTTTATTAACTAACACGAAACGTTTCGTACATGTTCTCTGTGCATCTTCAGTCTGTAAATATAACATAACAATCTGTAAATATAGCATAAAAATCGTTAGAATTTACACAAACTATTTTTAAAATAAGAGAGAAACAGAATTCTTATTTGCAAAAATTAGTATAACTTAAAAAGATTACAGTAAAAAAAAAACAGTGCTCACCAAACCACTCAAAGGAGAAGGAGAAGAACGAATGACCAAGACTTGACACCAACCTACGCCTTCAGTTATGCTGGATAAAGAGGAGAAGCGGAAACGTTTGAATGGTTTGGTGAGCACTGGGTCTTTTTTAATGTAACCTTTTAAGTTATATTAATTCTTGTAAATAATATTTCTGTTTCTCTCTTAACTTTATTTTTGACATTTTAACTATTGTTATGTTATATTTACATATTGAAGGTGCAGAGATACCATGTGCGAAGCGTTTTGTGTTAATAAACTATGGGCTTTTTGATGTGTTTTATGGAACCCTGCCGTATGCCTTTTCATATCTTCACCTGGAATCCGTATTGTATATTATATATATATATATATATATATATATATAAGATATATATATTTATATATAGATCATATCCATATACGGATTCCAGGTGAAGAAATGAAAGTCATACAGTAGGGTCCATAAAAACACATAAAAAAAGGTCATAGTTTATCAAAACACAGAAAGTTTCGCACATGTTCCATGTGCATCGAGTCAGAGAACAGAGCAGCGAGAAATGAAACATTACGGAGAATTATGAGATGAGATCATGATGAAAGGAAGATGGAAATGACTTGGACGTGTCCCTCGCACAACTCGTGGGAGATTAGTACTGTACAGTATCAACTTGCAACAAAAGAGTTGCAAGTTGCAGAGATTTATAGAGATTAGGTTAGAGCACTGGAAAGACAATAGTGGTGAAATTTTACAACAGGCTCTTTGCGATACGCGGCGTTGTAATAACTATCATATATATATATATATATATATATATATAATATATATATATATATATGTTTATATATATTATATATATATATATGTGTGTGTATTATGTATGTATGTATATATATATATATATATATATATATATATATATATATATAATATATTATATATGTATGTATATATGTATATATATATATATGTACATAAATTTTACACAGGCTCTTTGCGATACGCGGCGTTGTAACTATATATATATATATATATATATATATATATATATATATATATATATATATATATATATATATATATATATATAGATATATATATATGTATGTATATGTATTTAATATATATATATATATATATATATATATATATATATATATATATATATATATATGTATATATGTATATATATATATATGTGCATAAATTTTACACAGGCTCTTTGCGGTACGCGGTGTTGTAACTATATATATATATATATATATATATATATATATATATATATATATATTATAACGAACCGAGCCTATAATAACATATATATATATATATAGCGACCGCAGCCTATATATATATATATATATATATATATATATATATATATATATATATTATATATATATATATATATACATATATACATATATACATATATCATACATATATATATATATATATATATATATATATTTATATATAGTATATATATATATATATATATATATATATATATATATATATATATATATATATATATATAGATATAGCCACGTATCGCAAAGAGCCTGTGTAAAATTTCGGATGTCTTTCCAGTACTCTAACCTAATCTCTATAAATCTCTGCAACTTGCAACTCTTTTGTTGCAAGTTGATACTGTACAGTACTAATCTCCCACGAGTTGTGCGAAAGACACGTCCAAGTCATTTCCATCTTCCTTTCATCATGATCTTATCTCATCATTCTCCGTAATGTTTCATTTCTCGCTGCTCTGTTCCCTGACTCGAAATAATTTTCGAAAAGTTCTACTTTCAAATTGTCAGCTTTATAGGTTTTTTTGGCATAATGCCAAGCACTGGGGCAACTAAGGCCATTCAGTGCTGAAAAGGAAATTGCCAGTGAAAAGGTTTAAAAGGTGTAACGTGAGGGAAGCCTCGCAGTTGCATTACGAATCAATTGTTAGGAAAGGGTATAAAGTATGATGGAAGAAAGATAATATGAAAGGAGGTACAGTAAAAAGGAATGAAAGTAATTGCAGCTAGGGGCCGAAGGGACGCTGCAAAGAACCTTAAGTAATGCCTACATTGCACCTCATGCGGTGCGCTGACGGCACTACCACCCTACGGGGTTCAAATTGTCAGAATCTTTTAAATACATTTTTTTTTCATACCACGATTCATGTCCGTATAGCAGCAGAGATCTTAATAGATTGATTAAACCTAAGACTTACGTATAATCTTAATTTTGTATGCGACCTCAGTCTATCTGATTTCCAGATCTTAAGCGGCCTATACCTATTGTTCGATTTGATTTGTCGTCTTTATCCTTTTACTAAATTCCAGCTAGGGAGAACCTTTACCAGATTTCACTGTTCCCATTTGTTTGTAAGATTCGGCCTCATTAGTCCTCCCTCATTGAAATGTTATTTCATGTGCATACACTGCTTCACTGCATCTGTTTTTCTTAGTTATTTTGAACCTAATTTCTCGAAACGTATGATGCACTGATATATATATAAATATATATATATATATATATATATATATATATATATAATATATATGTGTGTGTGTTTGTGTGTGTGTGTGTGTGAGGGTGTGTGTGTGTGTGTGTGTGAGGTGTGTGTGTGTGTGTGGTCGTAAAAACCCCTTTACCATATAATAAACCATGACTGATGTTATAAGGAAAGGCGCATCAGGCAACCGACCCCTCAGAGTAGGGATAACGGTGGGAAGGAAGATATAAATATATTTGTTTGTAAATATAAAATATAAAAGCACACACACATATACATATACACATACACAGTATTTATTCACAGAGGCACAAGGAATAAATACATTCAGTTGTTAAGCTAACAGTCGTAACGTTTGCGGATAAAAAGATTAAAACCGAAATTTACGTTTTTACCCAGTAGCTGCCATATCACTCATCGCGTGAGCAATGAAGTTCATTTTTTAGTCGTTGCTGTGTTTGTGACATCGCATTCATTACTGGTATTGAGATGAGTTATGTGCGTAGTAGAGAGAGAGAGAGAGAGAGAGAGAGAGCGAAAGCGAGAGAGGAGAGCGAGAGTGCTGTCAGTTCGGTAAACATGTTTTCATTTCTTAATATTTCTTTCATGCCGATAAAGTGGAGTTGAAGGTACAGGCGCGTCGAAATGAGTCGTTATTATTAATGGTTCATAAATGCAATACAAACAGAAGGAGACTGCTTTCAATCACACATTCCGTCGCAACTTCGTGTATTGAAGATATGACTGATTTTGAACCAAGTCATGATTTCTCCACAGTTTTGAATTCGCAAATACTTAACCGAATGGTTTTATGATGTTGGTCCAAACTTTTGTAGGAATGCGTCCTGGCGCCGACAAATCAGTTTCAGGTTTTTATTCAAGCGAAAATTTATGATCATAGTGGCCTGTTGAAGGAGGGACGTTGTCCTTTTCCAAAAACTTTCCTAAACCTTGCATGTTTTGGAATTTTTCCAGATGCGTTTTCATACAGTCGCTGCTTTTAATGTTTTCCTTTTATTTCCAACTTTTAATAAAATTCCATTTTTATTAATGAAGACCCTGCATGTTTTGGAATTATTCAAATGCGTTTTCATACTGTCGCTGCTTTTAATGTTTTTCTTTTATCTCCAACTTTTAACAAAATTCCATTTTTATTAATGGGGACCCTGCATGTTTTGGAATTTTTCAAATTCGTTTTCATACAGTCGCTGCTTTTAATGTTTTTCTTTTATTTCCAACTTTTAATAAAATTCCATTTTTATTAATGAGGACAGCGAAGTTCAGAAGCTTTTTTGTTTCTTTTATAAACTGGAATAACACGCAATTTATATACGGCAGCCTAAAGTTCTGACAGTTTTAGTTCTGTTCCGTATTAATATATTTCATCTGTTGAAAATGAATTTCCTATCTCGGCTTTCACAAAATTATTCTTTCCTCTCACGTACTTCTGCCAGTGTCTGTTTTCCCTGAATCGCGTGAGCATTTGGTGATGAGAGATTCCAGGTCACTGAGACCAAGATTTTGGTAACTGACCTCTTCCTGATTCTGGGGAAGAAGAGGAGGGTGCGGTGGAGGTGGTGGGAGGGGGGGGGGGCGGGAGGATGCCTTGGTTGCTAGCCGAAAGGCACAACGAAGATATGCTATTTTTTTTAGAATTGTGTAGGGAGGGGATTGATCACCTATAGGCTGCTCAAGAAGCAAGAGCCCGTGCTAAAAAAAGAAAAAGCGAGCACTATCAACAACAACAACAACCAAAGCAAAAATAATACAGAAAAATATTTGTAGTGCCATTGATAATTTTATATTAGTGTTTAAGAGTAGGTCTTTAGTAGCTCACTTCAGTCTAAAGGCTTTCTATCACCGGAAGATATTAAGAATGTCAAATTAATTAAGGTTTGGATAAATTTGATTACTGCTGTCAACTAAATGACCCATGGAGCTGCTGCAACGCCAGAGGAATTCAAATCTATTTTTAATTAAGTTTGTTTCAGGATTTGACTCCATTCATTTTTTTTACCTTTCCGGTTATTACAGGACCGGCCGAAATTATAAAGTGAAGAGAAAAACATTCAGTTTCCCGCACCGTCGGCCCCCATACATTATCCCCATGCGTTAATTGCACTTCGTGCCCATAAGGTCATCGTGGTGAACTGGTTTTGCAAGCGAGTTTTTTTGTTTATTGAATTGTTTTTTTCTCTCTTGCACTCGTGAGACAAAAATGTACTTCTTTAATCGAAGGCACTGATTAATTTATGATATAAAGCTATCTTATTGATAAGATTCAGTCATAAAACAATATTTCTTCATTATTAATATTATTTTTATTATTATTATTGTTATTATTATTTTTTTTTTTTTTTTTTTTTTTGCTCTATCACAGTCCTCCAATTCGACTGGGTGGTATTTATAGTGTGGGGTTCCGGGTTGCATCCTGCCTCCATTATTATTATTATTATTCTTATTATTATTATTATTATTACATTTATTATTATTATTAATTTATTCAATTGTTATTATTATTATTATTATTAAGCTGTAGGCATCGCCAGATGCTTTTCTTGATCATAATACATTATATTGAAAGGAATTCGAATTCGTAACATTACTTATTGTTATCTTTAAATTCCTGCCTTTCAAATTTGACACGAGCTGATTAGTTCTCATTAACATAAAAATTATCAGCGCGGCTATTTTCCCCAATAAATACAAAGGACCATTAGAGCGTCGATTAGAGCGAGGCTAGTTTTTTCCCCTCTTCTCTTTTTTTTTTTTTTTTTTTTTTTCTCGTTCCCAAATATGACTGGTAGAAAGAATGGTGGATGCATGAGGTACTAATAATTGCCAAATGAGTTTTACATACCAGGGCTTTTAGCCGCATAAAATTTGCTCCGTTTTTCCAAGACGTGATCGCTTGTTTGCTCGCTCTTCAGTCAATTTGCCTCGGCCTGTATTAATCGAAGCGTAAAATGAATGATTCATGATGGAGTGGCCAGTCTCGCAACCTCCTGGTTTTCTTGCAAATGTCGGTATTTCTTGTAATTATGTGTATTTAGATATTGCGCTTTATGGCGCGGTGTTTCTCGTGGCTGTTACCTTGTTTTTTTCTGTCAGTAATATTTTCAACTTAGAAATCTTACCTTTGATATCTCGATAGGTCACCTGGCGACACTGCTTACGAGATGTTGACGTAAGTACATGCATACTGTTGGTTGTATCTTACATTAATATGTTATTATTATTATTATTAATCAGAAGTTGAACCTCATTCAGAGGGAACAAGACCGCATAGGGTCCATTAACAGAAAATTCAAGCTTTCAAAGAATCTGGCGTTCATTTGAAAGAAGTAAACAGTTGCTTACTTGCTATTGCTCAATATACATACATAGATATAAATTGTTGTCTTGCACGTACATACATACCTATTATTGCCTACTACATACATATGCATATATACTTGCTATTGTTGACCACATTTATTCGTGCACACATTGATGCATGTATGTTGGTTTCAACTTATTTACATAAACTTATTTACATAAATATGTACTTTTATTCGCCTCAGATATTCATCTTATTACTTAACACATACAAATACAAAACTGAATGAGCGCAGAATGACCCGAGAGGACGGACCACCGAAGAATGCGAAGAATTTCAGTTGATAATCTGGAAGGAAAAAATTGATCAAAACAATATACTACGAAATTCGCAGTTTCGTCTATAGATCAAAGGTCAGGGTTTCAAGAGAGAGGTATAAAGATTAGGTCTCTCTCTCTCTCTCTCTCTCTCTCTCTCTCTCTCTCTCTCTCTCTCTCTCTTTCTGCAGGTCTCTGAATTCCTACGGCATTCTCATTGGATAGTAATTACGTCGAGGTTATAGGTTGCTTTTGAATAGAAAACTGTATCGTTATAAAACTCTAAGATTATGTTAATATTCTTTAGTTTTACTTTTATTTTGTTTACTCTGGTGGTATTATTAAAATACAGTCATAACAGACTCGGTCACAACAAACTCTTCCCCATCCGAAAGTGAATTCTATGAAGAAGTAATCTTACTGGTTAACCCTCGAGTTCGCCACTGTTACGTGTTTCCACGGAAGTCCATTAGCATTCTATTTTTTTGGAGTGATTTATATAAATGTATATGTATGTATTATATATATATATATATATATATATATATATGGTATATAGATGTATATATATATATATAGATATATATATATATATATATATATATATATGTATGTATATATATATATATATATATCACACATATATATATATATATATATATAATACATATACATTTATTTTCTTCCACGGTATAGTGATGCACCATATATATATATATATATATATATATATATATATATATATATATATATATATATATATATATATATATATCTCGTGGACGAAAATAATGAGCTGAAAGCCACAGTAATACATATGAGAATGAATTTTTCAAAATACAAAATAGTTTAAAAAAAAAAACAGGGAACTTTCGACCGTTTGCAAAACGGTCCGCTTCAGCCAACTGATCAAGACCGTAGTGCAAACGGTCGAGAGCCTCATGTTTTTTTAAAATACATTGTATTTTGGAAAAATTAATTCTCATATACATTGTTGTGGCTTTTAACTCTCACACACACACACACACACACACACACACACACACACACACACATATATATATATATATAATTATATATATATATATATATATATATTATATATATGTGTATATATATAAATACATATATTAGCAATATATATATATATTATATATATATATAATATCATATATAATATTACTAAGATATATATAAATATATATAAAGTACATAAATCAAATACATACATACATACATACTACATACATAATACATATTACTATATACCTACCTGCGAGAGAGACAGCAGTCTCTGAAATATAGTACTTACTTTCTATTTTGTGGCGTTTTTATGGGCCCCTTTTATTTTTTATATATATATATATATATATATATATATATATATATATATATATATTTATTATAACTCATACTATGCGTGCAGAGCGACGAGAGTGCTATTATTTTTTATTTTCTTTTTCTTGTGCGCTATAGAACTGAAAACCCACTGCCTCTCAACAAGGGGTCACAATCCAAACTGCTATAGTAGATTCACATCAACCGTGCATTTGATGTCTAGGCCAGTCCCTTACGACGCTCCTGACTGGTTGTTGATAAGCCAATCACAGGTCTGGAAACTCTCAGTCTCTCACGAGAGTTCACATGGGTAGATTCTATGTTCTACCTCTCGTGAGGGATACATCTTTCCTAATCATCCCTCAGGAGAGGTGGAACATATATCCTGCCTATGAAAACTCTCGAGAGAGACTGAGAGTTTCCAGCCCTGTGATCGGCTTATCAACAGCCAATCAGGAGCGTCGTAAGGGACTGGCCTAGACATCAAATGCACAGTTGATGTGAATTTACTATAGCACTTCCTAGGGCAGCAATGTTCGGGTTATGCCGCTCTTAACAGAACTCCTATGAAAACTGAGACTGAAGTAAAGGCTTATCCTCCTTTCAGACATAATCATCCCTGGGGGTTTACAATACTCTACTTAATGCAATTGTACCTTGGATTGGGTGCATCAGAATCCCAAGCCGTTGGCGCTTCCTACGGTAGCAGTCATTGGTGTATCGCTTATGGTCACTCGTTAAAGGTCCATCAGACGTCACTTTTAATGGTCTTACCTGACTATTCACTTTTCTTTGTAGAAATATAGGGAAGGAAATAGTTTGAAGCTGTTGAGACGATTTTTTAGGAAAACTTGTGAATTAAGGATCCGTCTGATAAGAAATATGGAGATAAGTTAGTGTATAGGTCACGTGGCAAGACTGAAGGATGACAGAATGGTATGAAAGAAAGATATAATTCGTATTGTGAAAAAAATATATTGGAAAGGAAGGGATTTTACATTCAAGCTGGAAAAAGTACATGAAAACTTGTGGTGAATATTGCAGTCTGTTTAGGAGGTTCAACGCACTGCTGATGAGCCTGGTTTATAGGTAATGGGAATCAGCTGATATTGTAGAATTTTCCTTCACTTATGGTTCTTTCAGGATTCAGTGGTTGGAATGGGAATGTGGTAGTGACGTTAACTTCCTCTAATACATATGTATAAATATATTCATATATATATATATATATATATATATATATATAATATACAATAAAAAAATTATAGGCGCTCGTACGAGCGACAGCCCATGCTGGCATAAGGCCATCTTGATATATGTACCTATATATTTATATATATATATATATATATATAATATATTAGTATAAAATATGTATAGGTATATAAGTATAACGCTGATTATATATATATATATATATATATATATATATATATATATATATTTAGGTACATATATCAAGATGGCCTTATGCCAGCATGGGCTGTCGCTCGTACGAGCGCCTATAATTTTTTTTAATGTTCAACGTCCACCTCCGAACCAGAATCCTCCATGCTTGCTTCCACGGCATCTCTTTGATCCGTTACCTTTTCTTTCTCCAAGAAGAAGAGGAAGAAGAAGAAAAAAAAAAGGCTGCCCGCAGGCCACACGTTCCTCTGCTTGCATAAGTTGATTGTACAATCTCTTATATGCCGGTGTGCGTGTGTGCATGTGTATACGCGCGCTTGTATGTGCGTTTGTGGTGCTTACCTTACAAGTTTTCTCGCTTGCTTGCTTTCTTGCTTTCGTCTGACTGACCAATTCTGTAGTCTTAGGAGGTCTACTTTTCATCCTTGCATTCCTTGGTAATCGACCAGATTTATTTGCTCTCTCTCTCTCTCTCTCTCTCTCTCTCTCTCTCTCTCTCATGAATACTATGATTCCTTGCGAACAAGTTACGAGTGAATCACAACCTATGAAGATCAGGTTACACTAATTCTTTTCACAATGTAATTTTACAGAATATCAATATAATGACAACGTTCCGATAACATACGTACTACCTAGAAGGGAGATGCGTAGAGAGAGATACGTTAAGTATAACTGTTGTGTAATTGTTTTTGGGTCGGTATTGTTTGCGATAATTTCTCTCACTCTGCACCCTCGTGTCCCGCATTGTGGGTGGACAGTAAATAGCAAATTAATTGCGAGCCTAAAACCAGTTTTTATTCCTGGATGCAGTAAACAGCTCAGCCATGGCCGTTCATCTGTTCGTAATCGATCATTAAACAGAACCAGAAAACATAATGATGAACACTATACGGATGAGAGCTAGTTTTACCAGAAGATGCATCTTCACTTAACTCCACCAACCGAGGTCATATAATTTACGTTAGTTGTTATTCTCACCGGAGGACTTTACTTAAAAGCATTAATTTGATCATCAGTTGTGTTTGCGAGGTTACAGCTTCTCCGGCAGGGTGCTGCAAGGCAGCATGTGCTCCTCGGCACTTTCCTTGTTCGTCGAATTTTTCTTAGTGTTTCTTCTTCTTCTTCTTTTTTAATTTACAAACTCATTTATTGTCAACATTGGTTGGACATTTTTTCTCGAAAATATTTATTGATTCTTTTGCTTAGTTATTTTTCAAAATACTTGTTAGTTCCGTTAGAAATAATTTTTTTCTAAAATAGTTATATTGTAATTTTCTTGTGATGGCTATATATGTGTGTGTGTGTGTGTGTGTGTGTGTGTGTGTGTGTGTAGAGACCTTACCTTACCTTACAGACCTTACATCTTGTTCGGGTTGCCCCAGGTCCCTCAGTGTGAGGCACCTCTAATATCTACCAGAGAGTTGCTAGTACATCTTCCGGTATATTTTGAATCTTCCAATCTTGGATGGTCTGGGATGCAGTTTAGATATTTGTCGAGCTTATTCTTAAACACATCTACGCTCACTCCTGATATATTCCTCAGATGAGCTGGCAACGCATTGAATAGACGCTGCATTATCGATGCTGGTGCGTAGTGGATTAATGTCCTGTGTGCTTTCCTTATTTTTCCTGGTATAGTTTTGGGCACTATTAATCTACCTCTGCTTGCTCTTTCTGATATTTTTAGTTCCATGATATTTTCTGCTATTCCTTCTATCTGTTTCCATGCCTGAATTATCATGTAGCGTTCTCTTCTCCTTTCTAGACTATATAATTTTAAGGATTGTAGTCTTTCCCAGTAGTCAAGGTCTTTAACTTCTTCTATTCTAGCTGTAAAGGACCTTTGTACACTCTCTATTTGTGCAATATCCTTTTGATAGTGTGGGTACCATATCATATTGCAATATTCAAGTGGACTACGAACATATGTTTTATAAAGCATAATCATGTGTTCAGCTTTTCTTGTTTTGAAGTGCCGTAACAACATTCCCATTTTTGCTTTACATTTTGCCAACAGAATTGCTATTTGATCATTGCATAAAACCTGTTCCTATTCATCATCACACCAAGGTCTTTAACTGCTTCCTTATTTGTGATTGTCTCATTATTAGGTCCCCTATATGCATATAGCATTTTTTCTCTGTTTCCATAATTTATTGATTCAAATTTATCAGAGTTAAATACCATCCTATTTACCTCTGCCCAATCATATACTTTGTTAAGGTCTCTTTGTAGAGCGTTCCTATCTCATCACAAGTAATTTCTCTACTTATTCTTGTGTCATCTGCCGAAACTACTCACTACCGAATCCTTAACATTACTGTCTATGTCTTCAATCATAATAACAAACAGTATTGCAGCTAAACACCGTACCTTGCGGCACACCGGATATTACCTTGGCTTCATCCGATTCTCATCGTTTGCAATAACTATCTGTTTTCTGTTGTGTAAAAATTCTTTTAACCATCTTCCTACTTTATCCACGATATTGTGTTTTCTAATTTTCTTCGCTAATATATTATGGTCTACTTTGTCAAAAGCTTTTGCAAAGTCTAAATAAACCACATCTGTTTCATTTCCGCTTTTCATATTTTTGAATATGTTCTCACGGTGGACTAACAGTTGGGTTTGTGTACTTTTTCCGGGTACGAAACCCTGTTGTCCTTTATTAAACAAATTATTTTTTTATTAAATGTTTCATAATATTTTTCTTCATTACCCTTTCATACACTTTCATAATATGTGATGTTAGACTCACAGGCCTATAATTACTTGCCTCTAGTCTTGATCCACTTTTGAAAGTAGGGGTAATATATGCTAATTTGTGCTCATCATAAATCTTGCCTGTATCTACACTTTGTCTTAATAATATTGCAAGTGGCTTTGCGATAGAATGAACTACTTTCTTTAACAAAATAGCAGGCACTCCATCTGGCCCTGCAGCAGCTCCATTTTTAATTTCATTAATAGCCTGCACAATATCAGCTTCATTAATATCTATGTCAGCTAAATATTCACTATTTTCATCCCTTACTTCTATATCATTATCTTCATTATCTATTCTAGGGGTGAATTCTCTCTTATATCGTTCTGCCAAAATGTTGCAAATTTCCTTTTTTTCATTCATTAATCTCCCTTCAATTCTTAGAGGGCCTATTTCTATTCTTCTTTTATTCATCTTCTTCGCATATGAGTATAATAGTTTGGGATTTTGCTTGATATTTAATAGGGTTTTTTCTTCCAAGTCCCGTTTTTCATTTTCTTTTGATTGTATAATCTTTTGTTCTGCATTTTCTATCTTACTTTTTAGTTCTATAACTTTCCATGCATTTTTTTCTTTTGCAAGACCTTTTTTCCACTTTCTGATTTTCTGGAACAAGATCCTTCTGTCTCTTGGTATGCATGACTGATGTTTACTTTTCTTCTTCGGTATATATTTATCCACTATTTTCTCTAATATTTTATATAATATCTCCGTATTTACCTTTATGTCACATCACTTACGAAAATGAGAGAGAGAGAGAGATAGGTAATAAATATTATTTTATATATATTATTGGGCTGCTCATTTTGTGTCTGCTCACTAGGAAAAATTCCGCAAGAATGGAAATCATTGATAAAAGTATACATAATATTAACAACGTTCATCAAGTTAAC
>NC_087202.1:25691158-25753658 GCF_015104395.2 Macrobrachium nipponense | reverse complement strand
TATATATATATATATATATATATATATATATATATATATATATTAACCACAATGCTACCCTCTGTATACACACACTCTTATATATATATATATATATATATATATATATATATATATATATATATATATATATATATATATATATATATATATATATATATATATATATATATATTATATAAAGGCTAAAGTCCCTTTAAAAGTCGTCGTTCCCAACCCCACCATTTCGTGGTTGGCGTCCCCCTGGTGGCGTATCACTTATTGAATCCCCCAGGTTTAGTACCTTTGGTACACACACACACACACACACACACACACACATATATATATATATACATATAATATATATATATATATATATATATATATATATAAAGGCTAAAGTCCCTTTAAAAGTCGTCGTTCCCCAACCATTTCGTGGTTGGCGTCCCCCTGGTGGCGTATCACTTATTGAATCCCCCAGGTTTAGTACCTTTGGTACACACACACACACACACACACACACACACATATATATATATATATATATATATATATATATATATATATATTATATTTATACTTATGTATATATAAGTATGTGGTTTGTTGTTGCGGTGAAATTGACAATTTCTCTCTCTCTCTCTCTCTCTCTCTCTCTCTCTCTCTCTCTCTCTCTCTCTCTCTCTCTCTCTCTCTCTGCAATGGCAGCGGAGCCCTGGTTGGTCTCTTGGTGGTATATCTTTGCACAGCCGGCTTCTCCTCAAATCCCAATCGTGGGTGCTTGATCACGCCTCTGATATTTGCCTCAGTTCGAATCTTGACAGTTTGACTGATTAAGTTTGACGTCAAAGGCGTTGGAGTCGACCACTTCTTTTTGGGCAAAAGAAATTTTGTCTGGCGTTATAGAGTAAGATGCATGGTTTGTGTACTGTACATTAGATACTATGGGCTGAATGTCCTTTGCAGCTCACGTGGGGGTATTATCCTCTCTCTCTCTCTCTCTCTCTCTCTCTCTCTCTCTCTCTCTCTCTCTTCTCCCTTCTTACTAAGTGATTTTTCCATCTGTAATCTCTCTTTCTGTGAAGTATTGGGTAATATTACAAGATGGGAGTCCCTTTTTTTGGCCTTTTATACCACGATACAGACTTGTATGCATTTAATTAGTGGCCTAGTGACTTACTCGAGTAGCAAAGGCGGTAATGTCTTCCTCTTGTCTGTGTTAATTGCAAATTAACCTTTAAAATATTCCTGTACATATAACAATTTTTGTAGCATAGGGGACATTACCCTGTATTTACTATACAGTAAGATCACTTAAATAGTTTTTCCAAGGTATTTAAACTACCATTACTGAGCATTAGCTGACAGTCATTAAAGGATTCAACATAATATTTTGATTCATAGTTGTTTTTCATCTATGATTGTATATATATATATATATATATATATATATATATATAGAGAGAGAGAGAGAGAGAGAGAGAGAGAGAGAGAGAGAGAGAGAGAGAGAGCTGATTGGTCAAAGTAACTGTAATTTCGTTGTTTCTAAACCAGGCCACGGTTCGAATCCCACTGGTGATGAAGCTATCACTTTTCTTGGGTGTAAATTATAACGGAGATATAGTGAATTGGATTGGAAAGGGAATTTATGACTTAATATTTGTGAATAATAAAAAAATTATCAGGATGTATTTTACTATATCTATATATATACACATATATATATATATATATATATATATATATATATATATATATATATATATACTATATATACTTCAGGAGGTTCCCTGATACACATGTTAAAAGGCCAAGTTTTATTAACAAAAAAACGTTTCGCACTAATGACTCAGTGCATCATCAGTCTGTGAAAAGTAAAGAGACATTAAAATACATTATTAGCATAAAAGGAATTCACAATGCAATTAGAATTTACAAGTTAAGTCTGATGATGCACTGAGTCATTAATGCGAAACGTTTTTTTGTTACTAAACTTGGCCTTTTAACATGTGTATCATGGAACCTCCTGAAGTCTATATGTCTTGCTGACTGGAATATTATATAATATATATATATATATATATATATATATATATATATATATATATATATATACATATATATGACTGGTAAAGGTGTTCTGTAACAACAGAATTCCATCTATATATATATATATATATATAGAGAGAGAGAGAGAAAGAGAGAGAGAGAGTATTTGTGTGTATGTATTTTTGTATATGACGTGTGTGTATGTATGTATGTAGGTAACAAGATTAGTCGTCCGACATATGGTTGGCTATGCGGTAGGCCAGTTCAAAGGGAATTGGTCGCCCCTATAAGAGTCTTCCTCAGTGGGGAAAGAATCGTAAAGGTAATCCCGAAATTTTTCGGTTCAAAGAATCTATTAAAAGGTGAGGGGGTGCAGAGAGAAGCCTAGCGTTTTAACATACTTAATATAATGTCTAAGGGTCTATCGATTTTATTTTATTGGTGCTCAAAGAGAGCGGACCTCTCAGTGAAAATCTGTCTTGCTGTGTGGGGTGTATCTAGTATGGTTTCCACTGATCTCTCTCTCTCTCTCTCTCTAATTCTCCTGGTGGTATTTAGCGAGGTATTTGGCGTTCTCCTTGTAGCCTTTATGTCTAGGGCTTAGAGAGCTTGTTAGTCGTCACAGAATGATCGGAGTGTGTGGCTCGCTTGTTGTCCTTGTATAGTACTTGTTTGCAGCACTTAGGTCATTTACGTTGCTTTTTCATTCCTGATGAACACTTGAAGTTGGATGAGAATAAAGAAATACCTATTTAGTTTGTATTGAGCCGGATATAAACGTTGCTTATGAAACCTGAAATTGAGGGATCTCTCTCTCTCTCTCTCTCTCTCTCTCTCTCTCTCTCTCTCTCTCTCTCTCTCTCTCTCTCTCTCTCTCTCGTTGCTTGTATTCTGGAATTTGGATGATAATAAAAGATATATATAGTTTGTATTCAGTCATTTTTATACATTACTCAAGGAAACTAAAATTGTAATGTGTCAGCAAGTCCTCTCTCTCTCTCTCTCTCTCTTCTCTCTCTCTCTCTCTCTCTCTCTCTCTCTCTGATGATCAACTGGATGTCTTTGCAGTCGCGTATTACGAAATGGCCAGACGGAACACACCCATTAATTTTCTCGATCCGACATTGTAGTCCTTTGCAAATTTGTGGGTTTGATCAGCCGTAGTTTATAAAAATTATTATTTACGGGAAGGGGTAGGTCGTTTCTTTTCCTTAGTGTAGAGATGGTTTGATGAATGTCCTCGAAACTGCCGCCAGTAATGTGGCTTATGGTATGTTTACATTTCCTCAAGGCATCGTACCTTTTTATATTCCAAAAATGCGACCAGAAAACGTAGACACACAACAGATCACCTCTTCCCACACTTGCTTTGGGAATTGGTAAGACTCCCATACTAGGTTATTGTCTTTCTCCATCTTTTGTTTAATTTTGGCATTCTGTCATCTTTCTGATTTCCTGACTTATAAACTTCCTTCCCTCAAACATTAGAGAGTCATTTGATTCCTCCATGGTTATGCCAAAACATTTTTCCTTTTTTTTTTTCTTCGTGTTTTCGGACTACTCTTGAGATCAAGCCTTGGCTGTATTTGAAGTCCTCCACAAAAGCGTTGATTCTCATCTTTAGGCCTACACAGATCGACGACTCTGTGCGATAAGCTCACAGTAATACCCTGGCCTGCATCCTTATCGGGATTTCGGTGGGACAAGATAAACAGGGGGCTTGGCTGGAGTAAGATAAGAGAGCCGAAATTGGTGACCTCTCCTATCCACGAGTTTGTAAATAAGTGTGTGGAATCGTTTATGACTATGGAGTGTACAAATCTTGATCTCTCGTAGTACCACGAGTTTGTAAATAGGTATATGGAATCATAACGACTTTGGAATGTGGTTTATTCTCTCAGATACTGATGTTGTTAGCTTTATATTTTAGGGAATAAATTTTTTGTAAAGGCCTACTCGAAAAAGCGGCCTAGTATTCCGCATTTTGTTAATACATGTAAAATTAGACGTATTCCAGGGTGGTGCTAGTATAGTAAGATAGCTTGTTATTGGTGATTAAGCTGTGCACTTAACAGTGGAGGTTGTAAGCCGTAGATTATAAAGAAAAAAATAATGAAGTACCGAGATGGGACATAGGCTTACGCGATTGATAAAGCCGCGTTTGGCAGGGTTATTCGTTTGGGAGATGCAGCCTCCCAAAGACGTGAGATGCAACTTGAATCTGATATTATGGTGGAGGAATTCAAGGTCTAAAGGTCTAATCTGTGGACCTTGGAGGAACTGGGCGGTAAGCTGAAGCGGATCCCTCTTCATCTTATCGTTATAGAGACCTTGAACGTTATTGTATGGATATTCGATTGCCGTCTTGGAGAACATATCTGTTTACTGTAATGCTGCTTGGATTACTCATCTTGAATATTGTTCTCTCATCGCGCGCGCACACACACACACTGTATATAGATATATAATATAATATATATATATATATATATATATATATATATATATATATATATATATATATATAGCGAGGATGAGTAATATTTCAAAATTCCGTTTATCTGTATTGTGCATCTGTGGACCTAGCCTATGAACTGCGCACCTGTTTTGTTAGATGACTGTAGTGTTTCGCAGTCTGGAGTCAGGTCTGGGAAGAGGATAACAATCTCTCTCCTCCCCAAATACTTTTTGAGAATCGGAAGGAGAACGTCTTTTATTAATATATATATAATATATATATATATATATATATATATATAATATATATATATATATATATAGTTACTTGCTGTGGTTTTCAGTATTTTGTTTAATTTTATGAGTGAGAAAGTAATGGCCATTTGATTGCCTTCTGATAAAACTTGGGCAAATGGATAGGCCTAATAAGAAGCGTTTAATTTATTTGCTTCATTCTGAAGTCTATATATTATTTCCTTCGGTATTTGGTATGATGTATCGCTTGCATATCGCAATATATATATATATATACACACTATATGAGTGCGTGCAAGCGCAAGCAGGGTGAGAGAGAGAGAGAGGGATTAGTTGTTGACTTTTTTTCGTATTTATTTAACCGCTCAGAAATCGACCACAATAGTACGCTCTCTCTCTCTCTCTCTCTCTCTCTCTCTCTCTCTCTCTCTCTCTCTCTCTCACGCACATTCCTATTATCGCCTGATACGAAACTGGTAAAGATTTCTGATAATTCCACGGTGTTTTACAGCCCGGTATTATCCACGTATTCATTTTCGCTTTATCGCCGAGTTTGATATCGGTTATTTTGACCTGCAGACTTTCGAGATTGGATCTCTTTTTGTGCGGTCGACATTAAAAATCAGAGTTGTGAGGCGAAGAAAAACAAGAAGAGGGGTGGGTTGGTGGGAGGTGGGTTTAAGAGGAGGATATTAAATGCAAGTCTGCTTGTGTTTTAATAACAATTCTTATTGAGTTATTCACTAAATTTGTCGAGTTATTTTTTCTTTTCTTATAACCTGTCTCTTCTTCCTGTATTGACTGATACAGGAGGAGGAGGAGGAATGAAAAGAGGAATGCAGAAGCGTCACCGAAAAATGATAAAATAAGAGAGAGAGAGAGAGAGAGAGAGAGAGAGAGAAAGAGAGAGAGAGAGAGAGAGAGAGATTTAAGGGAAAGCAGGTGTCCAAACGGCAAGGGGGGTTTGGGGGGGGGGGGGGGGGGGGGGGGGGGGGGGGGGGGGGGGGGGGCGGGGGGGGAGAGAGGCGATGGAACAGGAGGAAGAATGCAAAGCAGATCGCTAAAAGAACGCAGTGGAAGCGAAGGTGGAGGATACAAGTGAAATTTTTTTCTATCGCTTTCCTTTATCGAAATAAGATCATTTTGGCCCACCTTAAAGCCAAGGCGATTTAATCACTCTTGATTAATAACGTATTTCGGGGAAACGCCGGCCGGAGTCTCTCTCTCTCTCTCCTCTCTCTCTCTCTCTCTCTCTCTCTCTCCAAAATTTAGCGCAGGAGTGGTAAGACTCGTTTAATGAAACCAATATTAATATCAGTGCGTTTAGGAAGAAGTTGTGTTATGTCATTTTTATCCGTATTTTAAAGTACATTTAATTGTATGAATTATTTGGATGTTATCACATGATACAATAAAAAATAAATGGTTAATTTACCCTTGGCGTCGATAACCTTAATTTTTAGAAATTCTAGTTTTTAGCACTGTCAGTGTCTTCATAAATAGCTAAAGAGAGTGAGCGATCGTGTACGGCATTTGTGTGTGTGTGTATTTGTATGTGCGTGTTCAGGCGTTCATGTCTGCGTCTTGTTTAGTCATCGAACATGAATTATACAGTCACAGCCGAAGATGCCGTAAAAAAAATAATAAAAAAGATAAACCTTTAATATTCCTTGCAGTGACTTTGCATTTATATTCGTTTCATGTAAGCGAAATGTTATTGGTTTAATGACAAAGTATCTGCGGTGTCCATTGCAGATTTTACAGATCAGAACTTCCTGTCGAGTGGTCGATATAAAATATATACAAGCCTCAGTTGCTGTTCTTTTGAAGCGGGCAGGACTACTTGATATTATATAATATTTTTGATAGACAAGAATAACCGTAAAAATAGTGATAATGGTAATAGTCATACGCTGTTGATTGAAACTTTTATATATAGCTATATATATATATATATATATATTATATATGACTTTAATATATATATATATATACTATATATATATATATATATATATATATATATATATGTATATATATATATATATATATATTATATATATATATATATATATATATATATATATTAGGCCTATATATACATATATCTAATTCACTCTGCCTAGGAATTATTATATATTCATATATTTTTAAACAAAGGGGAATTTTATATTTGATAATAACATCGTCCTCTCGTGGATTCGAACCAGCGCACATAGGAGAAATCAGGAATTCAGTGAGTTACCAAACTTCCCTAATGTACGTTGGTTCGATTCCACGAGAGGACGAAATTATTATGAAATACAAAATTCCCCTTCGGTCAACGTATTTGAAATATATCCATTCCGAGGTAGAAGCGAATTGGGATATTAAAGGACGTTTGTAGCTTAATGCATTTATATATATATATATATATATATATATATATATATATATATATATATATATATATATATGTATATATATACACATCGAGATACAAATGTCTTTTAATATTCAATTCGCTCTACCTCGGAATTAGTATATTTTCATATATGTTTAAAACGAAGGGGAATGTTTAGTCGATAAAAATTCCTTTCAGTTAAACATATATGAAAATATATTAATTCCGAGGTGGAGCGAATTAGATATTAAAGGACATTTGTAGCTCGATATATGTATATGAATCACGGTATGGTAATGTGATATGACTCATCTATATATATATATATATATATATATATATATATATATATATATATATTATATCGGTTAATAACAAGAGTAATAAAGAAGATAGTGGTGTTAAAAATACGCTCTTGACTGAAACCTCTATACATAAATATGCCGGCAAATGTACAGGTGGAAGACCCACAATAATATAATAATAAAAATAATAATTCCCTGAAATTCGGAACTTGTCGCTAAATCCATAGAGGAAAAGGCCAGGCGGTGATTAGTACCGTTTAGACAGAAGTTATCAGCCCTCGCCGTGTTTTGCAGATACGGGGGCCCGACCCCAAACAGCGCCCGAGAGACGAGAGGCCCTTGTTTGACACCGTTCGACGCACGAATCTCTCTCGACGTCCGTAAAATTGAAAGTACAATAGAAGTGGGACGTGTGATTTCGCCGTCAGATAGGAGCTCCAGACGTAGTGGTGGGTCTCTCTCTCTCTCTCTCTCTCTCTCTCTCTCTCTCCGTAACCTGTTTCTCGACGAATTCCTTCCCTCCCCCTTTTAAAGGATTCAATAAAATTCAATTCTAAATCACATGGCGAAGAGTCGATTGGTGGATCGCTGCCAATCCCCGCGGGGGTGGGGTCACCCTCGATTTTCAAAGGGATCGACGGAGTGGGGGGAGGGAGGCCGGGTGGCGTCAGGGGCCGGGTGGGAGGGGGGAAGGGTGGGGGAAGGCCCTTGTATCCAGATTGTGAGAAACGTCATAGCTATATTTACGCGAGCGAGGAGATAGGTTTTAAGTTGTCTGCTGCGAGAATGATGTGGGTTTGATAAGAGTTCTGTTATCACGTTATCATCAGTGTAAAGGCTGAGATGTCAAATAAAACGCGCTGGTAGACGGCGCCAGCTGGTTTGCGGTTTTTAATGGCCGCTCGGGTTTTAGCTGCCGCTGCTGGTGCTCTTCTTTCTCCGAGTGTTTAAGTATGGCAGAAACAAGGAACAAGGAGCCGCTAGCGCTCTGCCCTTTCATTTGACGAGAGGTGCATCATGGTTCGAAAGGATTCGCTGTTAGGTTTTGCTAACACGCGCACTTATTTTCAGACTGCGGAGTTCTTTGCAGTCCTCTGTATCTCCCAAATGATGTCTTTTAACTCATGTTAGTTAAGGATGGGCGTAATGAGTTGATTTTCGTTCTCGTGAATGTATTAATTTGTTAAGTGCTTCCTTATTTCCACAAGGGTGTAACTAGTCATTATTGCTGCTTTTGAACGTGCTTTCATTAAAAAGAATTCCTTGCTTATTTTCACCTTTAACCATATGTTGATATATATATATATATATATATATATATATTATGATATATATGTATATCATATATCTATATAAAACCATATGTTGATATAAAATAGATATATATATTATATATATACATAGATATATATATATATTTATATATAGATATATGTAATATATAATATATTCCGTATATATGTATATGTACTCGTATGTTTGCGTTCATTAACAGTTATATTTATAATTACAGATACGCAAGTTTGTGGGATTGCACCAGTGTGTATTTGTGTAAATAGAATTTGAGCTCTCTCTTGGGACACTTGTGTCCATAAAGATCTGATAAGTCAGTCATAAGACATCACATTGTCTTGAACAGATTACATGGGAGGGGATTGTTTAACCATTGTACTTCGAGTAAGACAGAGCTTCTCTAAACAGATTTAATCTCTCTCTCTCTCTCTCTCTCTCTCTCTCTCTCTCTCTCTCTCTCTCTCTCTCTCTCTCTCTCTCTCGTTGCTTGTACCTATTCCTCCTTGACACTTGAAGGTGGATGAGTAATGGTATTAATAAATTCAAGAGGTAGAATGTTGCGAAGCGCTTCAAGTGTGTCGGCACCTACTACTCGGGTTGAGGTGCATTGTTGAATCTTCCTCTTTTGTCGGCTGTCTTGATAACTGAATTAACCCCGCTGATGTTGCTGTTATTGTCCTCTCTCTCTCTCTCTCTCTCTCTCTCTCTCTCTCTCTCTCTCTCTCTTTAGTTGCTGTCATTGTCTAAAATGCAACCTTGATCAAGTCCGGAAAACGTTTCGGCTGTCAAAATGGATCGAAGTTTCATCCAGATGACTATTTTAGGATTTTGCCATGGATAGGGAATATAACCTTAGCGAGGGACCAAATAATTTTAGTTATTTTTAACTAATAAGTTTTTTTTTTCTTTTTTTTGCTTATGTGTTTTGGTGCTCTCTCTCTCTCTCTCTCTCTCTCTCTTCTCTCTCTCTCTCTCTCTCTCTCTGTCTCTGTGCAGTTAAAGTAGTTTCTAACTTTTTGCTCTTTCACGGCAATGATGATCATATATCCATTGCAGCAGATGTACCTCGTGATTTCCAACATACTATGCCATAAGGAGTAAAATATTGTAGATCTTAATTTCTTACCATTATTCGACACCTTTGACTTGAAAACCTATACCAGGCCGAAGGTTAAGATGGTGTATTTGCTGACCGCACGGAAGGGAAATTTCTTTAGTTTTCTATATGACCATCATTATTACGTCACCACCATCTCTCATTTTCACTACCACGGTTGCCCTTTTCGTTAAAATGAGATCTATGTTGTTAGATTACCGTTAGCCCTATTGACAGCATGGGCTCTTGCTGCCTGCAAAGATAAGGGGACAATTAAACCCGTGATACTTCTTTCTGGTCAGTTCTATGCGCATGAGGATCACCTGATTTGTGAGATCAATATGAAATATAATATTCCTCGTGTTGAAGAAGCGACCCTTGTTGGACGCAACTGGTCGTCAGCGGAGAAGGTGGTCGTTTGTGGAGAGAGAGAGAGAGAGAGAGAGCGAGAGAGAGATCTTCCAGTGATTGCGGTTTTGACTATCGGTCGAATTTTTAGTATTTTATCAAAATTGAAGTAATCTACAGACAGGGCACGAGTGAAAACAGGTTCCGAAAGATATAGGAGAAACTAAATTGCCTTCGCTATAGGCTACTCAGAATAACTGTAGTAATATCTTCCTTTTCTTATTGTTAACATTATTTTTACGTCATATATATATATATATATATATATATATATATATATATATTCTAATATGTATATGTATATATAATATATGTATGTATATTATATATTTACTTATTAATATATATATTTTCTATATATATTATATATATATATAGATTAGATTATAATATTATATATAATATATATTTTAAAATTTAATTAATAAATTATATATAATATAATTATAAATTATATATATATATATATATATAAAATGTGTGTATATATGTGTATGTGAACAAGTTGCGTATGCTTTTTTGCTTGCGTCAAAAGTAACACACAATGTACAGGTTAAATTATTATTTTAATTTCGTTTATAAACAAACCTATTAGCAGACGAGACATTAAGTAACTGAGAGAGAGAGAGAGAGAGAGAGAGAGAGAGAGAGAGAGAGAGAGCGAGAGAGAGGCGGGGCATGGCGATTACCCCAGAACAAATTACTGAAAAATTAGGACATAATGGTAATTTACGACGATAATGAGTCAAGATGGGTGGAGGAGATAAAGCGAGCAGAATCCCGGCCACATAGCAGGAGATGGAAGGGCATTCAGTATAGTCGAGGATACTGCTGGGTCGACCTTGCCTGAGAAATGGTGGTGATTGCAGTAGCAGTATTCCTGGGGAAGTGATGATAGTATCAACTTTCGTAGTCTCAACATTCGTAGAGCAGTAGTAAAATGACTTTTGTATTATACAAAAGTGGCAAGCAATATTATTACTGCGCCAGTTTTCTTTATGCATTTTTGTTCTTTAAAATTATGTACCGTTAGCGACCAGATATCTCGATGGATGGTTGTTCAGTTATTGAAATAACGCGATTAATTTGTCTTTGAATATACCGGAAAATTCCTCTTTAATATATCTTACCACAGTAATTTAGTAGATGTAGGCGGAAAAGGTTTATGGTTTTACATCGAGTAAATATTTTATTTGGATGTCTTTAGTAATTCGTATGATAAGAGTTTTGTTAGTAAAATTGTAGTACATTCCTTTATGAAATAAATAATGTAATGTATATGGAAGTCTTTTACTGGAATGACAAATCATGACTCCACATCAGCCTTTCAAAATCATTCACATTAACTCTGCTGTTTGCCTGATGTTCATCACCTTGCAAAAAGGTAATGCGAGTTGAAATAAAGAAAATGCATTTCTATGCATGATTTCAACTGTAATTATCTATATAACGAAAATGGTAAAACACCGAAAGATATTTGGCAACATTATTCTTGCGTCCTTTTTGCACGTAGAAATACCCAAGGGGTAAAAAAAAGAAAGTTTATTTTTTTTCTTAAGATAGGTTTGGTTTATGCGCGGTAGGCGTACCGTCCTAAAACGAGGTTTTATGACCCGTGTGGGCATTGTACCGAATCTCGGATTTTGACTCTTCCTTTAGACCCGTTCACCTCTCTCTCTCTCTCTCTCTCTCTCTCTCTCTCTCTCTCTCTCTCATCCAGTATTGCAGCGCAAGGCATTTCTTTGCAAAGTTTGATCTATGCGACATCGCCTTCGCTTGCATTTCTCAGGCGCGAATGTTTGAGTTTTATTTGGTGATATTTTCGTTGGTGTCATACATTCCATTCTTATGAAGTTGTGCTGATGATAAAGGAAAGAGGTAACTTATATACACAATCAGTGCCGAAATTCACAAATTCATTTTATAAAATAAAATCAGTAAGAAGTAAATGTGAGTAAGAGTCTGTCTGTGACGTTGGCATTGTTGTCATCGCTTAACACTGACAGGTTACGAAGTGTGTCAGTTCATGTAGCTACTAGTTACTGACTTATGAGATTGTCCTCATATCAGAACCCATGTGAGTGGTGGTATCTTGCTGTAACCATGATTATAATAATTCTTAGCTCCGTGTATTGGAGATTTTTTTTTTCTTTAGGGTAGAAAACTTATAGGCTCTCGAAGTATGTGCAACATCCTTATGTTGCAAGATGAAGGAACTAAAGCGGATGTTAATATTTGCTTTCCAGCGCCCTTTGTCATCTTTGCAAGCAAGCATTATTCTCTCTCTCTCTCTCTCTCTCTCTCTCTCTCTCTCTCTCTCTCTGGCTTTTCATGGCCCAGTGGTAAATGCGCTCAGCTCACAAACTGAGCGCGCCTAGTGTTCGAACTTCCAACTGCACGAGGGAGAGCGACAAGGGCTGGTTCCCTAAAACCCATATGCGTCAGTTCACCTAAGCAGTGAATGAGGTCCCTAGTTGTCAATCGACATTTACCGATCGTGGCAGCTGAGAAGAGGAACGGTGATGAGACAGAAAACGCCAGACGGGAGTGCTCATTGCTACTATTTATTTTGACTTTGTAGTTTCGGTATCACGGTTGTCGATCCAACTGTGTTATGAAATTCAATTTTGTCAGAGTGAAGTCAGTCGACTAGTCGTTTTATGGTAATTGGTGTATGTAATATAGATCTACTTTTCGTAGTCTGTGAGGCTTTGTACCTAACCTTCACCGTATTTGATCATATTCATTGTAATACCAGCTGCATACGTACGCAACTAATCAAAAGGCCACCAAGCTTTCTTGGGTTTTACAGATGTAGAGGAATTTGTCAACGTGGTTGGTATTTTTAGTTTACATTCTATTGGTCTTGATTTATTTAGTCAGTCAGCAAATCTAGACGCAGTTTAGTCCTCATGTGCATCTTTCATTGACTCCCGTTCAATGTAGATTCATGGACTTAACTGGAGGCTTGTTTGTAAGTAAGCCTTCAAAGTGAACCATTCATTTTATATAAAATGTATGGACCGATAAAGAAATTCAAGCAAGATTCGTAGCTGTAATGGTTTATGAGCCTCATGATTTTCAAGAACGCAGTAAAATTTTGCAGGGGTAGGCTGTTAATATAACTGAAGTAACGTCACGTAGTTGTTGTCTTTGCTTTCAGAAATCCTTCCCGACTGTATTACAGTCTTGTCCCCATTCATTCAAGATATTAAAACAAGATGGTAGTCGATTTTTGCGCCTCCTCGCAACAATGAGAGAGAGAGAGAGAGAGAGAGAGAAGAGAGAGAGAGAGAGATGGGGTCAAAACGAGCGCGAGAGTAACGCTTGATATAGACATATGTGACTGATATTTTTCTCGGTCGTTAACTTTTATTTTTAACCTTTATTGTTCTAGGCCTTTCTTTCTTTTTTATCACTCGGAAGTCACGTTTTAACAAGATGATCCTGCACTGGGTCTTTCAGAAAACGTTCCCTTCATTTTTCGGTTGGTTTTCGGTATCACGTTAAATATGCTTTTCGCTGCTTGTCTAGACTATACCGTAAGCGACGAAATCTGAACATTTTTGGAATGACACACGAACTGCGGAAGTATGAGCTCATCAGACTTACAAGTAACCAAAGTAGTAGTTGATGTTATATTGAATATAAAGATAATCCAAATATTTGAATATAAAGATAATCCAAATATTTTCTTTTTCTTAAAATGACTATCATTCTTATTCATTTTGCGGATACCCAAATTGCTTGGTCTCCATTGCAAATAACGCTTATGTCATGCCAGTTATTAGCTGTACTTGCGTAGCATGCAGATTATAAATTAACTCTCTCTCTCTCTCTCTCTCTCTCTCTCTCTCTCTGTGTGTGTGTGTGTATTGACGGAGTAATTTCTGTGCTTGCAAAAGCATGACCCCATCGTATAAGGCTGGTCATCATTATGCGAGAGAGAGAGAGAGAGGGGGGGGGGAGTTGCTGATCCTCCTGACATCTTGGGCCGAGTATTATGCCTTCGAGTCCTTACCGTTTTTATAGTAGTATAAATAAATTTTAATTAAACACTATTCACCCTAGGTGCGCCCTACAACGGTCGACCAATAACTAGGAACCCAATTCACAGCTTATGTCAAATGAGGGATAGTATTTGATTTCACGAACGCGCCCATATCGGCTCTCCTCGTGAGGTTTGAGAATGGGACATTATTAGTCTCATCGCCTGAGAGTTCAGCTCACCGCCAGATAAACTGATAGTGAGAGAGATTCATGATTGTGGCTGTATACCTTTCTTCAGAGTATTTGTTGTGTTTTAAGACGTGGCAGTGAGTACTCTTTAAAAGACCAAAACTGATTTCAATCCTCATTGTAGTCCCTCATAGTTACAGATTTATAATACGTATGAGGAAGGTAACATCCGACTGAAGTATTTTCGCACGTGATGAAATAATCGAGGGCGTTTGTTTCCATGTGGTATTTATTTCTTCTACCCTGGTCGCCACCCCCTCTCACTCCCAGTCTCCACCCCCCCCCCCCCACCCCGAAACGGTACTCCCCTGTGGCATTCCCCAAATGACGGAGGAGATTAAAGGAAACAATGTCATTGAAGATCCATCTTCAGCTGCGTCTTTGCCGAGATTTATTTCAGTTGTTGGGACGTTTGTTTTAGTGAAGATAAAGAGAGTGGGATGCATTTGATACTGGAGTCTTACTCCAAATGCTTTTCGGTTCGTTTCTTTCGATTTTTTTATTTATAGAGTTGTGGAGTCGTTGAAGTACTTCTAGAAGGCCTGATGCGAAATATTCATTATTAGTTATTATTATTATTATTATTATTATTATTGTGCTCTATCACAGTCCTCCAATTCGACTGGGTGGTATTTATAGTGTGGGGTTCCGGGTTGCATCCTGCCTCCTTAGGAGTCCATCACTTTTCTTACTATGTGTGCCGTTTCTAGGATCACACTCTTCTGCATGAGGCCCGGAGCTACTTCAGCCTCTAGTTTTTCTAGATTCCTTTTCAGGGATCTTGGGATCGTGCCTAGTGCTCCTATGATTATGGGTACGATTTCCACTGGCATATCCATATCCTTCTTATTTCTATTTTCAGATCTTGATACTTATCCATTTTTTCCCTCTCTTTCTCTTCAACTCTGGTGTCCCATGGTATTGCGACGTCCAATGAGTGATACTTTCTTCTTGACTTAGTCAATCAACGTCACGTCTGGTCTGTTTGCACGTATCACCCTATCCGTTCTGATACCATAGTCCCAGAGGATCTTTGCCTGATCGTTTTCTATCACTCCCTCAGGTTGGTGCTCGTACCACTTATTACTGCAAGGTAGCTGATGTTTCTTGCACAGGCTCCAGTGGAGGGCTTTTGCCACTGAATCATGCCTCTTTTTGTACTGGTTCTGTGCAAGTGCCGGGCATTCACTTGCTATGTGGTTTATGGTTTCATTTTTCGTATTGCACTTCCTACATATGGGAGAGATGTTATTTCCGTCTATCATACTTTGAACATATCTGGTTCTTAGGGCCTGATCTTGTGCGCTGTTATCATTCCTTCAGTTTCCTTCTTTAGCTCTCCCCTCTGTAGCCATTGCCAATTGTCATCGCTGGCTAGTTCTTTAGTCTGTCTCATGTATTGTCCGTGCATTGGTTTGTTGTGCCAGTCCTCTGTTCTTTCTGTCTTTTCTCCTGTCTCTGTATATTTCTGGTCTTCGTCTACTTTTATTAGTCCTTCTTCCATGCACTCTTTAGCCACTCGTCTTCACTGGTTTTCAGATATTGCCCCAGTGCTCTGTTTTCGATGTTGACGCAGTCCTCTATACTTAGTAGTCCTCTCCTCCTTCCTTTCGTGTTATGTATAGTCTGTCCGTATTTGCTCTTGGGTGTAGTGCTTTGTGTATTGTCATTTGTTTCCTGGTTTTCTGATCTATGCTGCGGAGTTCTGCCTTCGTCCATTACACTATTCCTGCGCTGTATCTGATTACTGGCACTGCCCATGTGTTTATGGGCTTTTCATATTTCCGCGTGAGTTTTGACTTGAGTATCGCCTTGAGTCTCTGCATATATTCTTTCCTGATCGTGTCCTTCATCTCTTGGTGTTTTATATCTCCTCCTTCCATTATTCCCAGGTATTTGTATCCTGTCTCATCTATGTGTTTGATGTTGCTCCCATCTGGTAGCTTTATCCCTTCAGTTCTCGTTACTTTGCCTTTTTGTATGTTGACTAAGGCGCATTTTTCTATTCCAAACTCCATCCTGATGTCTCCAGATACAATCCTTACAGTCTGGATTAGGGTATCTATTTCCTTGATGCTCTTACCATACAGCTTGATGTCGTCCATGAACATCAGATGGTTGATTTTGTTGCCTCTTTCTTGAGTTGGTACCCGGCATCCATCTTCTGTAGTACTTTTGTCATGGGAATCATGGCTACTACGAAGAGTAGTGGGGACAGTGAGTCGCCCTGGAAGATCCCTCTCCTGATATTAACCTCTGCTAGTCTTTTTCCAGAGCTTGTAAGTATTGTATTCCAGTTGCGCATTGTATTTTTTAGGAAGCTGATGGTATTTTCCTCTGCCCCATATATTTTCAGGCATTCTATTAGCCATGTGTGTGGTATCATGTCGAAGGCTTTCTTATAGTCTATCCATGCCATGCTTAGGTTGGTTTTCCTTCTCCTACTGTTCTTCATTACCATTTTGTCTATCAGGAGCTGGTCTTTTGTGCCCCTACACTTCCTTCTGCAGCCTTTCTGTTGGTGGGGGATGTGTTTGTCTCCTCTAGGTAGTTTGTATAGCCTTTCACTGATGATACCTGTTAGTAACTTCCACATTGATTGTATGGCAGGTGATAGGCCTGTAGTTACTGGCTATATTTCCCTTACTCTTGTCTTTTTGTTGTACTAAGGATGTTCTTCTGTGGTCATCCATTTGGGTGCTTGGTGATTTGAGATACAATGCTGGAGTGTTCTGCTATTATTATTATTATTATTATTATTATTATTATTATTATTATTATTTTGTAAGAAGAACTGAAAGGGACTCTTATAATGAAGTCAACTGATAATACCATTCTTTCAACAGAACCTGTTTGAATAAGGGTCTACTCCCTTCATATAATAATAATAATAATAATAATAATAATAATAATAATAATAATATAATAATAATAATAATAATAATAAAATAGTAATAATAATAATAATAAGTATATTGAGTATTGTTATTTTATATTATTATTATTATTATTATTATTATTATTATTATTTATTTTTATTATTATAATTATTATTCAAGACATTTAAAATCCGTAGTAGCGTCATGAAACATGGCAGGCTCCAAAGATTCATAGTATGACGATGAACACGCATAGCAATTTCTTAGGTTCAGAGTCAGCACAGGTTTATTCTTACCAGACTCTTAAGTATGTAAAAAGAAACATTTTATATGGTTAGCATGCTTTTTTTTTTTTTTTTTTTTGTATTGTATAATTGCGTTATGTTATGGAAAGCAAAACCTGTTACTCCAAGTAACGTCGAACGCGGTTGTTTGTATGGGAATTGTATGGGAAAGGTATGGCTCATTAACAAGGGCAGTTAGGAGTTTTAAGGTGATGTTTTATGTCATTCATGGTTTGTAAGACACTGCTCATGGGAATAGGCTGATCACGTTACTACAAAGACTTATACCAGCGCAGCGTGTATTTGTAATGATACTTGCGGGCTTTATTTGTTGTGGAAATTAAGCTCGCATGTTTTTTTTATGATAATTTGTTTAAATATGATCTTTATTTTCATTTGTTTAAATATGATCTTTATTTTCATTCCCGGGTTAAAGATTTCCTATCTAAAATGCCATATTGGAAGCATCTTTTCTTGCATGAAGAATAAAACTTCCTTACATATGATAATTTTGCAAGTTGGGGTTCAAGTTAAGGATGCTTTACTTGCCTGAAATTGTTCTTTCTTCCAAGAAATTGTTCCTCATTCCAAGAAATTGTTCCTCATTCCAAGAGGTTCCTGTCGTTCCATCCAGGAAGTTACTGTCGTTCCCTCAAGAAAACTTCTGTCCTTATATCCCTAAATTTAACTGTCCCCGTACCAGAAAATGATTGCTTTCCTTGTTAATGAACTTCATGCAGAAGTTACCCTCCTTTATTCCAGAAGTAACTGGCCTTTCTTCCTAGAGGAAAGTACTCTATTTTCTTCCAGGAGTTTATCCAGTCATGTGTAATAATTTTCTAATAAGTTCCTGTCCTTTCTGCCGGACAGGTAAAATGTCTTCTGCCGGACAGGTAAAATTTCTTCTGCCGGACAGGTAATGTCATTTTTAGAGACAGCAGTTACAGTCCTTTGTTCTTGAAGTTATTCTTCTTGCTTGAAGGTCATTTGCATTAATATCTCCCGGATATTAATCTATCACTGTAAGCTCCTTTCCCTCTCTAGCGTTGCCTTCTTTTCCCTGGAAGTTACTTCCTTTGTTAGGGAACTGTCCTATTTTTACTAGAGGCCGCTTAATTCCCTCCCAGGTAATTTCCGTTCATTTCTGTCGAACTCCTGGAATGTTGCCTTAAAAACAAAAATTCTTGAGAAAACTTTTTTTTTTCTAGAAATCACTTGGTTGTTTGTATAATATTGCTATGTTTAAGCAGGTGTATGGTTCCGTATTCAATTTGATTCAGTTTTTTTTTTAATTGCCTGTACTCTTTTACTTTTACTGTATTTTGTTCGTATATTTCAGTTTTACTTGATTCAGTAATCATATCATAGAGTTGAAATTGTGCTGGATTCCTAAGTTTAGAAACTATAACCTGAATATTGTCGCTAATTTAAGATGTGTAGTTTTTGTAACTAATTCAACAAGAGTTAGATGCTGAACTTGAGTCTCTCTCTCTCTCTCTCTCTCTCTCTCTCTCTCTCTCTTCTCTCTCCTCTCTCTCTCTCTCTCTCTCTCTCTCTCTCTCTCTCTCTCTCTCTCTCTCTCTCTCTCTGCTTATTGAAGGCGTGTTCATTTCTAATACAAATTCCATTCACATGGAAGTGTTCTTTACGACCATGATAATTCTTCCTGCTGTTTATTGAGGAGGCGTCGACCCATTCTGAATTACTCTGTCTACAGTCATGCTTAGGGAGACCAGGTTCTGCTACTAAATGCGGAGATGTTAGTTGGAATACCTTTTAGATTTTATTTGTTGTCTTTAAAAATTCGCTGTTGAACTATCAACGTGGGTTTAATCAAAGTTTGTTCATTGAAGTAAGCAAATTCATCATTAATATAGGTATTGTTGTATTATCTGCCAGCCTTACCATTGACATATACTAGGAATATGCGTGTGCTTATTATCGACCTAATAATAAGCCGGTAACTTTATTCTTGAAATCTGTTTTTTTTTTTTTTTTTTTTTTTTTTTTTTTTTTTTTTTATCGAATTCTGTATCGATATTATCTACGTATTACTGAACTGAAATTCCGTTTAAGCATTCATGTGTCTCGTTTTGAAAGACTGACCAGATTTATAAGTGATATTTGGGTGTTGAAATATCAAATCATCTTAAGTATTTCTTTTTTCATATAAATTGGTTATTGATATATCTATATTAAAACAACAAAATTTTTAGTTAATTTTCATTTTGCCATTGAAATTCTATTGATATAATACGTTGCTAAAATGTACTTAAATTTGTTTGTAACTCGTAATATCCCTCTGATTTTACCAGTGTTATTGTTAACCATGCTAATTATTATTTTAAAATAAAGAGTGCGATCTGTTTATGTAATTATATACTTATAACTGTATACTTTAGAAGTTCATTGTGCCTCTTCTTTCCTTTCCAGGTAGGCTTCTGAATCCAAAGGTGCTGGAGTTGACCTGTTATGAATACGTAAGTCCGATGTACAGCTGAGTTTCGTTTAATTACATTTAATGTTATTAGGATCAGCGTGGATGTTGAGAAACTTATTACTGTTGCTTCAGCCGTGTTACCTGGATGTATTTCACGGTATTCGGAGTTAATTATTCTTAGTTACCTGTTCCAATATCTATGGTTTTCATCAATAATGCTACCCCGATGATTATGCTGACGGTAATGGTATTAGTAATAAGAGAAGTTATTACGTTTATCGCTGTTGTGGTGTTGTTTAGTATGCTTAGTTAACACCACGCCGATGATGATGCTGATGGTAATTTTAGACGTAATAAAGAAGCTATATTTACGGTTGTGTTGCTGTTTGGCCATTATTATTTATAATTACTAATAATGCAAGGTGTGTATGGGAAAAGTTTCAATTTAGGTAAACTTGTATAGCTGTGATTACTAAAGTGTACTGTCTGTGAATTGACGAAAAATAAAATATAAGTTGTGTCCATTTCAGAAAATCACTGAGAAGTCTTTGAAGGCTTCAGTTGCAATTTATCGTCTTATAGCCTTCCTAAGTTATAAGGATATCTTAATTGAAACGACCACTGAACTGAATAACAGCTCTCCTAGTCCTGGCCCGAAGGATTAGATTTGTATTTGCGTGGCTAGGAAACAACCGATAGCTTACTATACTTAGCTATGGGACCCATAGCTTATTGTGGGATCCGAACCACCTTGACATCGAAAAGTGAATTTCTGATCACCAGAAATAAATTCCTCTGGTTCCTCACTAGCAGCAGCGGGAAGCGAACCCGGGTTACCAGATCGATAGGCGAGTACGCAACCCACTCATCCAGTGAGGAACTAGATAATTAATTCGTACTTTACACTTTTGCTTTTATTTCTTGATTAAGTTTTCGCGTCCATTGAAGTACCTGGGACAACTCACTGAATGGTGAGGATAATGTTCATATTTTAAAAGTTTTCTTCTCTGTTGATAATGATGATTACGATGATGAGTTAGTAGACCATTAATTAGTGAGCATGATGATCATTATTTTCGTCATCATATTCGTCAGTGGGTATGATGATAATGGTTTTCGTCATTATATTCGTCATCATCGTCGCCTCGTCATCATTATACAAACTTCTTGGTGATGATAGTCGTCGACGTCATTATAATCTTCTCGGGGATGATAGTCGTGACCATAATTAGTGGGCATGATGATAATGATTTCGTCATTATATTCGTCCTCATCGTCGCCGTCGTCGTCATTATAAACTTCTTGGTGATGATAATCGTGGCCATTAATTAGTGGGCATGATGATAATGATTTTCGTCATTATATTCGTCTTCATTGTCGTCGTCATTATACAATCGTCTGGGAGTACGGTGGAGATTGTGAACTGGCCAGACACCCTTCAGTAAAATTAGAGGCAACAACTGTTCGCTTTTGTTGTTGATGCTAAGAATAAGAATCCGTTTGGATATCGTGACGTCACGTTGCGTCTGCATACCACGAGTTCTCTTTATTGCGTTTTTTTTTTTTTTTTTTTTTTTTTTTTTTTTTTTTTTTTTTTTTTTTTTTTTTTTTTTTTTTTTTTAGTCATTGTGTGAGGAAGGTGGAAATAGCCAAGGTGTTAATAGGTGGCTTTAAAACGAAGGCATTCCCGTACGAACGTTTACGCCAAGTAAAGGAATGTTGGCCTTTTTGTAATATGTGTAATATATATATTATATTATTATAATATATAGATTATTATATAGACATATTTATATTATGTATATATATATATATATATATATGTATTGTATGTAGTAGAGTATGTATGTATGTATGTATATGTAGGTTATGTAGTTATATACCGATGGCTACTTATTGGGGTGAGTCTTATATATAGTAGTTTTTTTAAGACATTAAACATAATAAATAATACTTCAACTAAGGCTTCGGCTGCTGTTATAAATTAGAACTTTAAGAGACTATATAATTTGTTTGTTTAATTATTTTTTATTATTATTATATTATTTTTTTTTTTTTTTTTTACTCAATCACAGTCCTCCAATTCGACTGGGTGGTATTTTATAGTGTGGGGTTCCGGGTTGCATCCTGCCTCCTTAGGAGTCCATCACTTTTCTTACTATGTGTGCCGTTTCTAGGATCACACTCTTCTGCATTATTATTATTATTATTATTATTATTATTATTATTATTATTATTATTATTATTATTTTTATTTTTATTATTATTATTATTACCTTAGTCATCAATGTTATAATTTTGAAGAAATAAGGTAACCTTTTCAGTTTTCTCCGTAGCATTTCGCTACTCATAATATAGTCCTTAGAGCAAAATGATCTAAAGATCCGTAACCTTGCTATTGGAAATACTGTTAAGATCAGATTTCATGAAACAAAGTGTTAAAAGGCATCTCTACCAAAATAACAGAAGAGATGTCGCAAGACTTTGAAGTTCCAAAACTCTCTCTCTCTCTCTCTCTCTCTCTCTCTCTCTCTCTCTCTCTCTCTCTCTCTCTCTCTCTCTCTCTCATGTCCCCTTTTAAAGGTCTCTAAGTACCCTACAGGGCATCGTCGGAAGGAACAGATAATCTTCAACATTACCATCGTTTCGCTTGAATGACCATCGACATATACGCATGTGTGGTTTCGCTGGCTGTCGGGATCACTCAGCCAGCAATTTTCTGGTATTTTTTTTTTTAATCCCCTCCATCTGTGTGTGTGTGTTTTTCTCTCAGTCTGCTTCTTTAAATTCAGTCTTACACGCTTGAAATGTATTTCAAGCCTGGCTTTCTACTGCAGTAATATTTAATGTGGAAAGATGGGCGTGTTGCGAAGGTTTCTATCGATTTGGTTTTGAAGGTGTTAGTGGAAACCGATTTATCAAGATAGATTGAACGAGAAAGGGACAAATATTTATATGGAAAACTTTCTTTAGGACTTTCAGCTAATAATATGCTTTGTCTTTCTACCCATTGTAATCTGTCTGTCTAACTATCTATCTTTATCTATCTAATCTATGTATCTGTATATGTGTAAATGTGATATTTGTATAAATATGTAATCTGTATATATACATATATATATATTTATATATATATATATATTTATATATATATGTGTGTGTGTGTGTGTGTGTGTGTATATGTATGAATGTAAGTATGTATGTATGTATAAAAGATTTATTAAATGCACCTTTATATTCAGACATATCTTGCATGCACTGAGCCAGAAATATTCAGGTAACGAAATAGAATTTCTAATTGAAATTAATGCATTTGAAAGGTCAGCTCTGTTTTTCCTGAAACGTTGCCGAACTTCGCGAATTTTCAAGCTTTTAATCTGAGTTTTTCGTTCAGAAATACTCGTTAACCCAAAGTTGGCGGACCACAAATTTGAACGAGAACAGACGTAGTTGATCGGAAATTCCTCGAAACTCGTCCTTATCTTGCCCCGCGGTCTTAGTTATATCCTTCATTCATTGGCAAATTAGACGTTGAGCCTCAAGAATCTATGACTCACGAATTGCCGTGAATAGTGGAATCGAAGGATTTGAGAATTGCATTTACGTTCCAAGCTAAAAATAGAGAGAGTACCGGGTGGTTTCCAATAGAAATTTTTTTTCTTGGGTTTTAATGGGCCTTTATGGCTGTGCGTAGCGTATTACAAACACACACACACACACACACACACACACACACACACACACACACACACACACACACACACATATATATATATATATATATATATATATATATATATATATATATATAATAGACATCAGAGGGTTACCGAAACTCAGTAGATCAGTTAAGGATTTATTATGAGATACGTTTCGTGTCATCCTGACACATCATCAGTCTTAATTGTAAAATCAATTCACATTTATAAAAAATATAATAAATTGTAAATGCTATTTTAAACAAAAAAGAAACCATAAAATACTAAAGTTATTCATAAAAATTATAGTTTAAAAGCTAAAAATACTAAAATGATTTAAAAGGTTGACATTAAAATTGTAGAAATTTAGCATTAAAAAGGAATATTAACCTTAATAAAGCTGAGGACAGGACAGGAATGGCTGTAGGACCGCCGTTTGCCCAGATCTCGACTACGCTAAGAAAAGTTGAGTAGAGGATTGACTAGAATTGAGGAAGGAAACGAGGTGCTTGATATGTAAAGACTCAAGTGTCGTTATATATTGGCTATGCTTGGTATTGTCAATTATCGAAAAATGTTTTTTGTTAATTTCAATTTTACAAAGAGCTGCATGATTTCTTATATTAGAAAGTTCAGGATTGGTTATCCTTTGGCCAGTTCTGTAGCTTACTCCCAAATGACTGGAATATCGAACTTGCAAACAAGCGTTTCGTCGATCCAACGTAAGTACCCCCACCGGGACACCCCGGGCAAGTAAATTTGTAAATAATATTGGATCGCATAAACGGTTGCAAATTCTCTTTATGACCAAGAAGTGAGCTTATTTTGAGAGGATTAACAGGTATTAAATTAACTTTGAGGCTTCCGAACCAACTCTCTTTCAATAATTTTCTTGATACGGTCTCCTAATTTATTTTTGAAAAAATATGGAATAGTGGCGTATATGGGGTAATTTTTGTACAATCATGAAAGGGGTACTTTCCGTGAAGTTTAAGTTAAGTAATTTGTTTACCATTTTATAAAATACCTCCGTAGGGTACGAGTTAGTTAAAAAATAATCTTGTAAAATTCAATTTCAGTGTGGAAAGATTTCCAATCAGAAGCATACCTAAGTGCTCTAAAGACCGAAGTGGAGATGGCATTTAATTTAAAATTTATGAAGCACGAACTATAAAAATTATTCCCCATTCCTGTGAAGGTGTGCTTCCTATAGACAGAAGTATTAAACTTATTATTATCTCTGGTTATCTTGATATCTAAGAAAGGTAAGCAGTTATCTTTTTCAGTTTCTATGGTAAAGTTTATGTTACTGTGCTGAGTATTCACGAACTCCAAAAAGGCATCAGCCTGCCATGCATGTCTAAGTAAATAAAAGTATCATCAACATATCTCTTGTAAAAAAGTTGGTTTAAAAGAACTTGAGCATTCGGCTAAAAAACAAAAATTTTTCTCTAAAAAATCCATAAACACATTGGCAAAAATCGGGGCTAAAGGGCACCCCATGGCCACGCCCTCGACCTGCGAGTACAGAAGACCATTAAAAACGAAAGCGGAATCTTGCACAGCAAGTTCCAATAATTGCTTAAACCAAAAAATTTTTTCTATTAAACCGTGGAAAGTGTCATCAGCATTTAAAAAAACTCTGTCTAAAATAATGTTAATTGTCTCTTCTAAAGGTACCATTGGTAAATAAAGAGTCCTACATCGAGACTAAACCATATAGTGATCCGAGTCCTGCATGACAATAAGTTTTTCTTGAAAAGTCGAGCCATTTTTTATTGTATGTTCAGGTTGAGGGGAGTTCATTAAGTACGTAACAATGTATTTAGAGAGATTGTATGTTGGGCTATTATAAGAAGAAACTATTGGTCGATAGGACAGCCCTCTTTGTGTGAATTTTTGGAGACCATAAAACGCTAAAGGATGACCCTGTAACAAAAAGTTTTTGATACGTTTCTTCAGTTATGATTTTCTGATTTTTTAGTTTCCTCAAGAATCTGTTAATTTTATCTTCTCGTTTAAAGATTTCTAAAAAGCTTGGTTCACACTAAATATTTAAATTTAGAAGTATCAGAAAGTATTGTTATAACCTTGTTTACGTAAGTCTTGTTTATTGAGGATAACCACACCTTTGCCTTTATCAGGTTTGCATATTATAATATCTTCTTGCTCTTTCAAGGACTTGAGTATTTTCATATCCTCTCTTTTGAAAAAAGGTGTCCACTTTACCTTAGCGCTCTTATATGTGTCATGCAAAGCAGTTGACATTCTCTGTTTGCAAGTTACTCAAATTGTCAGTTAAGTTAAGACCCTGAGTCTCTGAAACAAGACCTCGAACGGAAAATAAAAATGAGCAAAACCTGGTCTATAGGACGGAAGGCAGAAGTCCAGACCAAAAGACAGAATAAATTCTTCCCTTTTTGATAAAATATAGCTAGACATATTAAAAATACAATTATTTCTAGAGCTAAAATTAGGAATATGAACACCCAGTGCTTCAAGTTTTCTTTGGTGGCGGGCATGTACATTGCTGATAAAGTTGTTGATAAATTCACAAAATAACTTTTTGTACAAAATCTTATCTAAAAATGACATATTATTAATACGCAGTTTGTAGATTGTGACAGTCAGCATTTAATTTTTCAACAGTACGCAATTTAAGATCCGATTTCTTGGATAGAAGCTCCTCCAATGCATTTTGGTTAGAATTCGGTGTTGTAAAGGGCAGTCTTGTATAGTTTGAAGCGAAGGAATCTGGGGTACACTCCGTTGATCTGACAATACTGCAGGAACTCGACATCACATCTGGACTTCTCAAGTTTTATTTTAGTGTAGTTTTTCTCAAGATTCCTCGAAAGTTGAAGTATCTCCAAGGGATAACGGTTGTTCAAGATCTGGGCAAAATTTTGAATCCTACGTAGGCGGAGCTTGAAGATAAACAGGAAGGCAAATAACAGACGGAACATCTCGGAGGTGTGTGGACATCAAAAGGTGCGAACATGTAGACATCAGAGGGTTACCGAAACTCAGTAGATCAGTTAAGGAGTTTATTATGAGATACGTTTCGTGTCATCCTGACACATCATCAGTCTGTAATGTAAAATCAATTCACATTTATAAAAAATATAATTAAAGTTTAAATGCTATTTTAAAAGGAAACCATAAAATACTAAAGTTATTCATAAAAATTATAGTTAAAAGCTAAAAAATACTAAAATGATTTAAAAGGTGACATTAAAATTGTAGAAATTTAGCATTAAAAAGGAATATTAACCTTAATAAAGCGAAGGACAAGAAAGGAATGGCTGTAGGACCGCCGTTTGCCCAGATCTCGACTACGCTAAGAAAAGTTGAGTAGAGGATTGACTAGAATTGAGGGAAGGAACGAGGTGCTTGATATGTAAAGACTCAAGTGTCGTTATATATTGGCTATGCTTGGTATTGTCAATTATCGAAAAATGTTTTTTTGTTAATTTCAATTTTACAAAGAGCTGCATGATTTCTATTTAGAAAGTTCAGGATTGGTTATCCTTGGGCCAGTTCGGTAGCTTACTCCCAATGACTGGATATCGAACTTGCAACAAGCGTTTCGTCGATCCAACGTAAGTACCGGGACACCCCGGGCAAGTAAATTTGTAAATAATATTGGATCGCATAAACGGTTGCAAATTCTCTTTATGACCAAGAAGTGAGCTTATTTTGAGAGGATTAACAGGTATTAAATTAACTTTGAGGCTTCCGAACTCTCTTTCAATAATTTTCTTGATACGGTCTCCTAATTTATTTTTGAAAAATATGGAATAGTGGCGTATATGGGTAATTTTGTACATCAAATGAAGGGGTATTTTCCGTGAAGTTTAAGTTAAGTAATTTGTTTACCATTTTATAAAATACCTCCGTAGGGTACGAGTTAGTTAAAAAATAATCTTGTAAAAATTCAATTTCAGTGTGGAAAGATTTCCAATCAGAAGCATACCTAAGTGCTCTAAAGACCGAAGTGGAGATGGCATTTAATTTAAAATTTATGAAGCACGAACTATAAAAATTATTATTTCCCCATTCCTGTGAAGGTGTGCTTCCTATAGACAGAAGTATTAAACTTATTATTATCTCTGGTTTATCTTGATATCTAAGAAAGGTAAGCAGTTATCTTTTTCAGTTTCTATGGTAAAGTTTAATGTTACTGTGCTAGTATTCACGAACTCCAAAAGGCATCAGCCTGCCATGCATGTCTAAGTAAAATAAAAGTATCATCAACATATCTCTTGTAAAAAGTTTGGTTTAAAAGAACTTGAGCATTTCGCTAAAAAATTTTTCTCTAAAAAATCCATAAACACATTGGCAAAAATCTGGGCTAAAGGGCACCCCATGGCCACGCCCTCGACCTGCGAGTACAGAAAGACCATTAAAAACGAAAGCGGAATCTTGCACAGCAAGTTCCAATAATTGCTTAAACAAATTCTATTAAACCGTGGAAAGTGTCATCAGCATTTAAAAAAACTCTGTCTAAAATAATGTTAATTGTCTCTTCTAAGGGTACATTGGTAAATAAAGAGTCTACATCGAGACTAACCATATAGTGATCTGAGTCCTGCATGACAATAAGTTTCTGAAAGTCGAAGCCATTTTTTATTGTATGTTCAGGTTGAGGGAGTTCATTAAGTAACGTAAACAATGTATTTAGAGAGATTGTATGTTGGGCTATTATAAGAAGAAACTATTGGTCGGATAGGACAGCCCTCTTTGTGAATTTTTGGGAGACCATATAAAACGCTAAAGGATGACCCTGTAACAAAAAGTTTTTGATACGTTTCTTCCGTTATGATTTTCTGATTTTTTAGTTTCCTCAAGAATCTGTTAATTTATCTTCTCGTTTAAAGATTTCTAAAAAGCTTGGTTCACCTAAATATTTAAATTTAGAAGTATCAGAAAGTATTGTTATAACCTTGTTTACGTAGTCTTGTTTATTGAGGATAACCACACCTTTGCCTTTATCAGGTTTGCATATTATAATATCTTCTTGCTCTTTCAAGGACTTGAGTATTTTCATATCCTCTCTTTTGAAAAAAGGTGTCCACTTTACCTTAGCGCTCTTATATGTGTCATGCAAAGCAGTTGACATTCTCTGGTTGCAAGTTACTCAAATTGTCAGTTAAGTTAAGACCCTTGAGTCTCTGAAACAAGACTCGAAACGGAAAATAAAAATGAGCAAAACCTGGTCTATAGGACGGAAGGCAGAAGTCCAGACCAAAAGACAGAATAAATTCTTCCTTTTTGATAAAATATAGCTAGGACATATTAAAAATACAATTATTTCTAGAGCTAAAATTAGGAATATGCAACACCCAGTGCTTCAAGTTTTCTTTGGTGGCGGGCATGTACATTGCTGATAAAGTTGTTGATAAATTCACAAAATAACTTTTTGTACAAAATCTTATCTAAAAATGACATATTATTAAATAACGCAGTTTGTAGATTGTGACAGTCAGGCATTTAATTTTTCAACAGTACGCAATTTAAGATCGATTTCTTTGGATAGAAGCTCCTCCAATGCATTTTGGTAGAATTCGGTGTTGTAAAGGGCAGTCTTGTATAGTTTGAAGCGAAGGAATCTGGGGTACACTCCGTTGATCTGACAATACTGCAGGAACTCGACATCACATCTGGACTTCTCAAGTTTTAGTGTAGTTTTCTCAAGATTCCTCGAAAGTTGAAGTATCTCCAAGGGATAACGGTTGTTCAAGATCTGGGCAAAATTTTGAATCCTACGTAGGCGGAGCTTGAAGATAAACAGGAAGGCAAATAACAGACGGAACATCTCGGAGGTGTGTGGACATCAAAAGGTGCGAACATGTAGACATCAGAGGGTTACCGAAAACTCAGTAGATCAGTTTTAAGGAGTTTATTATGAGATACGTTTCGTGTCATCCTGACACATCATCAGTCTGTAATGTAAAATCAATTCACATTTATAAAAAATATAATTAAAGTTTAAATGCTATTTTAAAAGGAAACCATAAAATACTAAAGTTATTCATAAAAATATAGTTTAAAAGCTAAAAATACTAAAATGATTTAAAAGGTGACATTAAAATTGTAGAAAATTTAGCATTAAAAAGGAATATTAACCTTAATAAAGCGAAGGACAAGAAAGGAATGGCTGTAGGACCGCCGTTTGCCCAGATCTCGACTACGCTAAGAAAAGTTGAGTAGAGGATTGACTAGAATTGAGGGAAGGAACGAGGTGCTTGATATGTAAAGACTCAAGTGTCGTTATATATTGGCTATGCTTGGTATTGTCAATTATCGAAAAATGTTTTTTGTTAATTTCAATTTTACAAAGAGCTGCATGATTTCTTATATTAGAAAGTTCAGGATTGGTTATCCTTTGGCCAGTTCTGTAGCTTACTCCCAAATGACTGGAATATCGAACTTGCAACAAGCGTTTCGTCGATCCAACGTAAGTACCGGGACACCCCGGGCAAGTAAATTTGTAAATAATATTGGATCGCATAACGGTTGCAAATTCTCTTTATGACCAAGAAGTGAGCTTATTTTGAGAGGATTAACAGGTATTAAATTTAACTTTGAGGCTTCCGAACTCTCTTTCAATAATTTTCTTGATACGGTCTCCTAATTTATTTTGAAAAAAATATGGAATAGTGGCGTATATGGGTAATTTTGGTACATCAAATGAAGGGGTACTTTCCGTGAAGTTTAAGTTAAGTAATTTGTTTACCATTTTATAAAATACCTCCGTAGGGTACGAGTTAGTTAAAAAATAATCTTGTAAAAATTCAATTTCAGTGTGGAAAGATTTCCAATCAGAAAGCATACCTAAGTGCTCTAAAGACCGAAATTGAATTTTTACAAGATTATTTTTTTAACTAACTCGTACCCTACGGAGGTATTTTATAAAATGGTAAACAAATTACTTAACTTAAACTTCACGGAAAGTACCCCTTCATTTGATGTACCAAAATTACCCATATACGCCACTATTCCATATTTTTTCAAAAATAAATTAGGAGACCGTATCAAGAAAATTATTGAAAGAGAGTCGGAAGCCTCAAAGTTAATTTAGAATACCTGTTAATCCTCTCAAAATAAGCTCACTTCTTGGTCATAAAGAGAATTTGCAACCGTTATGCGATCCAATATTATTTACAATTTACTTGCCCGGGGTGTCCCGGTACTTACGTTGGATCGACGAAACGCTTGTTGCAAGTTCGATATTCCAGTCATTTGGGAGTAAGCTACAGAACTGGCCAAAGGATAACCAATCCTGAACTTTCTAATATAAAGAAATCATGCAGCTCTTTGTAAAATTGAAATTAACAAAAAACATTTTCGATAATTGACAATACCAAGCATAGCCAATATATAACGACACTTGAGTCCTTTACATATCAAGCACCCTCGTTCCTTCCCTCAATTCTAGTCAATCCTCTACTCAACTTTTCTTAGCGTAGTCGAGATCTGGGCAAACGGCGGTCCTACAGCCATTCCTTTCTTGTCCTTCGCTTTATTAAGGTTAATATTCCTTTTTAATGCTAAATTTCTACAATTTTAATGTCACCTTTTAAATCATTTTAGTATTTTTTAGCTTTTAACTATAATTTTTTATGATAACTTTAGTATTTTATGGTTTCTTTTTAAAATAGCATTTAAACTTTAATTATATTTTTATAAATGTGAATTGATTTTACATTACAGACTGATGATGTGTCCAGGATGACACGAACGATCTCATAATAAACTCCTTAACTGATCTACTGAGTTTCGGTAACCCTCTGATGTCTACATGTTCGCACCTTTTGATGTACCACACCTCCGAGATGTTCCGTCTGTTATTTGCCTTCCTGTTTATCTTCAAGCTCCGCCTACGTAGGATTCAAAATTTTGCCCAGATCTTGAACAACCGTTATCCCTTGGAGATACTTCAACTTTCGAGGAATCTTGAGAAAACTACACTAAAACTTGAGAAGTCCAGATGTGATGTCGAGTTCCTGCAGTATTGTCAGATCAACGGAGTGGTACCCCAGATTCCTTCGCTTCAAACTATACAAGACTGCCCTTTACAACACCGAATTCTACCAAAATGCATTGGAGGAGCTTCTATCCAAAGAAATCGATCTTAAATTGCGTACTGTTGAAAAATTAATGCTGACTGTCACAATCTACAAACTGCCGTTTATTTAATAATATGTCATTTTTAGATAAGATTTTGTACAAAAAGTTATTTTGTGAATTTATCAACAACTTTATCAGCAATGTACCATGCCCGCCACCAAAGAAAACTTGAAGCACTGGGTGTTCATATTCCTAATTTAGCTCTAGAAATAATTGTATTTTTAATATGTCTAGCTATATTTTATCAAAAGGGAAGAATTTATTCTGTCTTTTGGTCTGGACTTCTGCCTTCCGTCCTATAGACCAGGTTTTGCTCATTTTTATTTTTCCGTTCGAGGTCTTTGTTTCAGAGACTCAAGGGGTCTTAACTTAACTGACAATTTGAGTAACTTGCAACAGAGAATGTCAACTGCTTTGCATGACACATATAAGAGCGCTAAGGTAAAGTGGACACCTTTTTTCAAAAGAGAGGATATGAAAATACTCAAGTCCTTTGAAAGAGCAAGAAGATATTATAATGCAAACCTGATAAAGGCAAAGGTGTGGTTATCCTCATAAACAAGACTACGTAAACAAGGTTATAACAATACTTTCTGATACTTCTAAATTTAAATATTTAGGTGAACCAGCTTTTTAGAAATCTTTAAACGAGAAGATAAAATTAACAGATTCTTGAGGAAACTAAAAAATCAGAAAATCATAACTGAAGAAACGTATCAAAAACTTTTTGTTACAGGGTCATCCTTTAGCGTTTTATATGGTCTCCCAAAATTCACAAAGAGGCTGTCCTATCCGACCAATAGTTTTCCGTTTCTTATAATAGCCCAACATCAATCTCTCTAAATACATTGTTACGTTACTTAATGAACTCCCTCAACCTGAACATACAATAAAAAATGGCTTCGACTTTCAGAAACTTATTGTCATGCAGGACTCGGATCACTATATGGTTAGTCTCGATGTAGACTCTTTATTTACCAATGTACCTTTAGAAGAGACAATTAACATTATTTTAGACAGAGTTTTTTTTAAATGCTGATGCCACTTTTCCACGGTTTTTAATGAAATTTGTTTAAGCAATTATTGGAACTTGCTGTGCAAGATTCCGCTTTCGTTTTTAATGGTCTTCTGTACTCGCAGGTCGAGGGCGTGGCCATGGGGTGCCCTTTAGCCCCGATTTTTTGCCAATGTGTTTTATGGATTTTTTAGAGAAAAATTTTTTAGCCGAATGCTCAAGTTCTTCTAAACCAACTTTTTTACAAGAGATATGTTGATGATACTTTTATTTTACTTAGACCATGGCATGGCAGGCTGATGCCTTTTTGGAGTTCGTGAATACTCAGCACAGTAACATAAACTTTACCATAGAAACTGAAAAAGATAACTGCTTACCTTTCTTAGATATCAAGATAACCAGAGATAATAATAAGTTTAATACTTCTGTCTATAGGAAGCACACCTTCACAGGAATGGGGAATAATTTTTATAGTTCGTGCTTCATAAATTTTAATTAAATGCCATCTCCACTTCGGTCTTTAGAGCACTTAGGTATGCTTCTGATTGGAAATCTTTCCACACTGAATTGAATTTTTACAAGATTATTTTTTAACTAACTCGTACCCTACGGAGGTATTTTATAAAATGGTAAACAAATTACTTAACTTAAACTTCACGGAAAGTACCCCTTTCATTTGATGTACCAAATTACCCATATACGCCACTATTTCCATAGTTTTTTCAAAAATAAATTAGGAGACCGTATCAAGAAAATTATTGAAAGAGAGTTCGGAAGCCTCAAAGTTTAATTTAATACCTGTTAATCCTCTCAAAATAAGCTCACTTCTTGGTCATAAAGAGAATTTGCAACCGTTTATGCGATCCAATATTATTTACAAATTTACTTCCCGGGGTGGGGTTTCCCGGTACTTACGTTGGATCGACGAAACGCTTGTTGCAAGTTCGATATTCCAGTCATTTGGGAGTAAGCTACAGAACTGGCCACAAGGAATAACCAATCCTGAACTTTCTAATATAAGAAATCATGCAGCTCTTTGTAAAATTGAAATTAACAAAAAACATTTTTCGATAATTGACAATACCAAGCATAGCCAATATATAACGACACTTGAGTCTTTACATATCAAGCACCTCGTTCCTTCCCTCAATTCTAGTCAATCCTCTACTCAACTTTTCTTAGCGTAGTCGAGATCTGGCAAACGGCGGTCCTACAGCCATTCCTTTCTTGTCCTTCGCTTTATTAAGGTTAATATTCCTTTTTAATGCTAAATTTCTACAATTTTAATGTCACCTTTTAAATCATTTTTAGTATTTTTAGCTTTTAACAATATAATTTTTATGAATAACTTTAGTATTTTATGGTTTCTTTTTAAAATAGCATTTAAACTTTAATTATATTTTTTATAAATGTATTGATTTTACATTACAGACTGATGCTGTGTCAGGATGACACGAAACGTATCTCATACTAACTCCTTAACTGATCTACTGAGTTTCGGTAACCCTCTGATGTCTACATGTTCGCACCTTTTGATATATTTATATATATAATATATTATATATATATATATATATATATATATATAATATGTATCATGTAAACATATAAGTTAAATTATATATAATATGTTGTATATTGTATATGTACTATAAAAAGATTGTACTATATAGATAATATATATATATATATATATATATATATATATATATAATATATATATATATATATATTTATATATATATATACTATATATATAAATTATATATATATATATATATACTATAATATATAATATATATATATATATCATATATATAAATATAATATCTAATATATATATATATATTATATCTACACATATATAATATCTATATAATATATATATATACATACATATATATTATATAATATATATATATATCATACATACATATATATATATATCCATATACATATAGATGTATATATTTATATATATATATATATATATATATAGAGAGAGAGAGAGAGAGAGAGCGAGAGAGGAGAGAGAGAGAGAGAGATAGAGAAGAGAGAGCATAGAGGAGAGAGAGAGAGAGAGAGATGAAAAATCCTCACATAAATAAAACAACGACGGGAGGAGAGAAGGGCATTTACTTATATTTTAGGTACTATTCTATCTCTACCTTTTCCAGATTTTTGGAAAAGAAATCCAGACACTGGAAATATATCCCTCTGCTGTTTTCTGTTTATTTTATGTATAGGGACATTTTTAGTCCTCGCTTTACCCCGTTGTTAACAAGACCGAAAGATTTAGAAAAAAACGAATATGCTCACTGTAATACCAAGTAATTCTGGGTTTAGGCTGAAATAAAGTTTATTATTGTTGGTGCTTGCATTGGTGACTGCGAAAATCTGCCAGACTCCTTCAACACATAAACCATCCATGTGGCAGGGCGTGAGGTTAGTCATTTCACCCTAAAAACACTTTTCTGAGAACTGATAAGGTAAACCCTTTCTATAGCCACGCTCTCTTCGAGAAGAAGACTTATGATGAAAAAATATATATATTGTTAAATAATTTTTGTAAATGATGTAAGATACGCTTAGCCTAACGGGTTGAGAGTAGCTTTTAAAAGAAAACGACGAAAAGGTTATCGCTGCGTAACTGTTTTCATTTTGACTTATCATCTTCGAGAACAGGAAATTGGTACCGGACGAGAATTTTTTGCGATTGTAATCAGTCTCATCATTGTCATTTATCTAATCGTTGAGTTATAGAAAGGCGATTGTTTTGAGGCTCGTGGATATTACTCGACTTCTCGAGATGAGAGAGAGAGAGAGAGATTATCTCTTTCAAATCTGCTAGTCAATGGCCTCCACGTGAAGATGAGGTCCGTTACAAAGACTCTGCAAGAGGTTATCGTCAGAGATTAGTAGAGGCTCTCGGTCAAGTGTTAACAGTCATTATATTTGGATGTTGTGCATCGTTTCTCTCTCTCTCTCTCTCTCTCTCTCTCTCTCTCTCTCTCTCTCTCTCTCTCTCTCTGGTTTGCTGCGGAAAACAAAATCCATTCTTTCAGTTTCTTGTATTGTAGCAGAAAAGTTGTAACTTGCATTTTGATGTTTAGTTGTTTGCAGCCAGTTTGCCAAAAAGAAACCATTTTATAGTTATCAATCCTTTCTGCATCTAGTATCTACTTTCCAAATAACTCAGACAGTGGATAAGTCCATGGGGACCTTACACAACTTTTTAACTAAGATACTGGAAGGTGTTGCTTGATGAACACAATTTGTTCTAATTTATATACAACATGAAAATTTTTGTGTTAGAGTCTAGACACCTGTTATGCCTGTTGTTCCTCGTGGTAATATTGTTGGTTATATTTTGGTTTAAACCTCTTACTAGAGTTGTAATTGTTATTTAAAGCTATCTAGTGCACTATGCAGATGATACCACTCATGTTGCAGTTATTATGTCCCCAAAATGTGAGGTTTATGGCTTCTAGTCTCAATAAGCCACTGAGACGATTCTGAAAGTGCACTATGCAGATGATTCAAGTCTTGTAGTGTACTATGCAGGTGATACTACTCGCGTTGCGGTTATTCTGCCCCCAAAATGTGAGATACAGTGGCTGCCAGCCTCAATAAAGATTTAGTGCTTATCACAAAGTTGTGCAACTCATTGGTGGAGTCTGAGGCTGGACTATTGATTAACTGATCTCCCAGTGTGCTACCGGTCCATGATTTGTTTTGTACAGATAGCGCTGTGTTCTGCATTGTAAATATGTAATGGTTTGTCAGTTACTGTAACTGAGAGCTTTTCTTCACATCATTTGAAAAATGCCTAATCTCACGTTGTCAAAAATCTTTGGTTCGTAAAGTTCTGTTTTATTATTATAAAGAGATGATGACAATACTGCCAAATTCTTATGATATTTTGTTTTAATATTATTGTATTATGGATATTGCTCTCCTGATGGATGTCAGCATTCTTCGAGGATTTTTATCTATTTTAGGCAAGTATGTTCGAAGGGGTGATCTATTTCATACCACATTATAATTAAGATTTAGATCGTTGTCAGAGTGAAGATACTATACCTGTGAAAATCTTCAAGAAGTTTTATTTCACCAAGTACCATAACTTCTTTGAGCACCTTGAGTGCTCGAGCTCTTAGTTCTATAACCTCGGTCAGTGAGTCTAAAAGTTCCATTGTGGTTGCTCGGTAATTTGGTGTTAAGAAATCGGACGCACTGTTGATCCGTAGGCTGCCGGAGCACGACAATGCCGCCTTCATATACATCTTAGCCATGGATGCAATACATGATACTCGTTGCCCGGTGCCATAAGGCTTTGATCGTGGTCGCTGTTAAGCTGTGGCCCCGTTTTCATAGCAGTATTTTTTATGTCGACGATCGTAGGTTAAATATAAACCTGTCTGAATGCGTCATACATGATTCCCGTAGCTTTTCTGACTAATAGTGTTTGTTTGTGTAGCTACCTGTGGTTGTTGATATGTCTTTATTTATCCGCCTTATTTTTTTAACGTTCATTTGCAAGTAGGTGGTTTTAGCTCGTTAATGAATGTTTACTAATTTTGGACAGATTTTCATAACGAAAGTGATTTATCTTGATGTTAGTTCAATGTAAAACTCAAATCTTTATTCAACAATTTTGCTTGCAACCGAAGTCAGTTGTGTTGCCGTTTGGGTAAGAATCCTGAATTATTTCAGTCGAAAACTGTTCATATAATTGTAAAAAGAATTTCCAAGAACTACGGTATCAGAAATAGAATTAGTTTGTAAGTGAAACACTGATTACGTGTTTATCAGGAATACTCTTTTGATAGCAGTGGGTTGTGTTGGTCGAGCTCCATACCACCCCCCTGTTTTTTTTTTTTTTTTTTTTTTTTTTTTTTTTTTACTGTTAAAGCTTCCTTCTTGGAATTTTAAGGTTACCAGTTTCTATAGATAAAGCGTAAAGAAGAAATTACAGACAGATTTACAGATATCTATGTATGTATGTATGTATATATGTATATATTTATATATATATATATATATATATATATATATATTATATATATATATATATATATGAGAGAGACTAAATATATAACGAAGGTACATCGATATGAGATAGGTATATTCCTTTGCAGAGCGCAGAGCATTTCAACTTCGATAGAAAGGAGAGAGAGAGAGAGAGAGAGAGAGAGAGAGAGAGAGAGAGAGAGAGAGAGAGAGCTGACATTTAAACGCATTATGGTGCTAGTGATAATGAGAGAGACTGGGTGGTGGCGTACGAGTGTGTTTGCGTAAGAGAGAGAGAGAGAGAGAGAGAGAGAGAGAGAGAGAGAGAGTGCGTGCAAGCGAGCAAAAAACACGACTTTTACACGAAATATGCGTTCTCCACAGCGTTCGGAAGCGGAGGAAGTCACAGATGGCATCATCTCGTGAACGGAGCCAAAAGCCTCGGGTATTTGATGGGACGGATATGCACTTCCCCGAAGTGCAACGGGATTGCGCGCGCGCACGGGCGTGGACGTTTTCCCCGAACCCTAGGCAGACGGTTCACGTGCATGCATGGGAGAAGCAGCTAAGAATAGGACGAAGAGGGGAAGGAGGAGGAGATGACAGGAGAGAAGGGTTATACGTATAAACTATGCTTCTGGGCACTATAGAAAGGAGGTGGGTACGTAAGTAGACTTACAGACATTGACAAAGTTCATTAGTAGACGTAGACGCATTGACAAGGTTCAGAAGTGGACGTTGACTCGTAGACAAGGTTCTCAAATAGACTTAGGCGTATTGGCAGTTCATCAGTAGACTTAGACGCGTTGAAAAGGTTCATAAGTAGACTTAGAGACATTGACAAAGTTCATTAGTAGACTTAGACGCATTGAAAAGGTTCATAAGTAGACTTAGAGACATTGACAAAGTTCATTAGTAGCCTTAGGTAGACTTAGTAGACGCATTGACGAGATTCATAAGTAGACCTAGACGCATTGAAAGGGATTAGGTCTCGAGTCGACTCAAGACGCATTGGCTCGGAATGGGTTCGTGGCTAGACACAGGAAGACAGAATTGCATAGTAGGTGGGCCAGGTTTTATAGTACAACAGGTAGCCTATAAGTTTCCCTTAGAGATAGAAAGAATTCATTTTTAGATGAACATGAGTAAGAAGAGAATGGAGATAGGTGGGAAGAATATATGAGCGACAGACAAGAAGAAAGTGTGGAATAAAATGACACAAGAAGGGGAAGCAGAGATACGAGAAGAATGATTGTTAGCCAGGCGGAATTACGAAGACAGGTACATGAAGAAGATTGGCCTGAGTAGTTAGGCACAGAGGAGGGAATAATTGTTTGATGCATACACACGAAAAACTACTTAAAAGATAGATGCGGGAGACGCGTGTACAGGGGAGAAGAGAGACTGAATGTGCATAAGTGGACAGGGAGAAAGAAGACAGGAAGATATCTGGAAGAATTGTATGGACAGGTACAGTAGGTAAACAGAGAGGCATATGTATGGTTGGGATAAGGTAAAATGGGGTATTAGGTGGTCTGGTGATAGACATGAAATAAAGGAACTGAGTAAAAACAAGTAAAAAATATGCCGAAGTTTCTTCGGCGCAAACGAATTTTCTGTACAGCGTATGATCAAGGCCACTGAAAGTAGATCTGTCTTCCGGTGGTCTCGGTTTGATGCTGTTTGAGCCGCTGCCCATGAAACTTTAACCACGACCCGATGGTGGCCTGTCCTATATCGTTGCTTTCTCTCATAGAAAACTAAAATCGGAATTTAGAGAGAAAAATGTGAGACAAACAAAATAAACGATGGAAACAAGAAGAAGCAGAAAGTGAAAAGGGATAAATCAGACATCATTATTCAAAGAGGCTGTTCAACCAAAACATCAGAGCAAGAGCAAGAACAAGGACAAACAAATGCAGGTCAGAGACGTGAAATTTCAGGAAGCAACCGGGATGCCACAGTGTCCCATTTATTGTTTACAGTTGGGTTTCCTGTCAGCGCTGAAGAGTGAGTGTTGGCAGAGATGTTCTCTCTCCGTCGCTCTCTCTCTCTCTCTCTCTCTCTCAGGGCTGATTTATGTATGATGTAGTAGGCCTCTCTTTCTTTCCCTCTCTTTATGGGTTGAATCGTGGCTCTGTAGCGTAGTAGGGATCTCTCTCTCTCTCTCTCTCGCGTAGTAGGGATCTCTTCTCTCTCTCTCTCTCTCTCTCTCTCTCTCTCTCTCTCTCTCGTTTTCTATGTTAAGAATCGGGGCAGTTTGCAGGTATGACAGGTGTTGTACAAGAATTATGAGAATATGAGGTAATTTTCGCTTCATCGGTAATTCCTCATGTATTCATATGTTTATTCATTAGATTAGACCATTGTTATTCACTAATATTTTATTAGGAAAGTGCCGTACCTATACTCTTTTGCTTTATATATACACGTCACTGGCATATTTTTATCTACTCAGGGTAGATGAAAAGTAGAAAAATGTGTAAATTGCATAAGTCTTTCGGTTTGTTAAAAAAAAAAACAAAGTATTTATAGTGTAATGTCGGCCTATAGGAAAAACAATGAAATTTATTCTTGCTATAGTGAGTAATGTCATAAAATTAGAACGTTTTCACAATATCGATTAAGATTTGCTCTTATTTACAGCCGTACAAAATTATATTTTTGATTTATGTAATAAGTGGAAGAAAAATTGTTTTCATTTGTAGTACCAAATGCGTATGTTTTGTCGAATAACTGTAAAATGCGTTTAGATGTACTCAAAATGATCACTGATGAGGATTTTTCGATTTGCAAAATAAAAATGTTCCACCTGTTCTGCAATATGCCAGAATAAACTTTATCTACAATTTGTGGAGAAACGAAAGTAGGGTTTATTTATTGTTTTGTTTTCGACTTCTGCTGCTGCAGTACATTAGGACTTTGCTTCTGTAAACTGCCTTCACTGAGGCAGAACATTGGAGTTTAAGTGTAGTGCTTTGTTATGGATCGGCCGTGTTTGTTAGTTTTCTCAAGGTTCCCGACCAAGCATCCGACACCCAGGTAGGTCACCTGACACGGTTTTTAAAAGTCCCAGACAGTCTCTCTCTCTCTCTCTCTCTCTCTCTCTCTCTCTCTCTTGGATCCTGAACTCATAGAAGCCCAGTGGTTGTTTTGGCAGTGGTTTGGTTCAGCTTTAAATTTCGTGCCTTTTTTTCTTTTTCTTTTTTTTTTACCTTTTTCCGTAGTGTATTTCAGTGTTTTTTTATATTTCTTTCCTCTTCCTTTTTCTCGTCCTCTTTACCCTGTTTTTCTTCATGTTTTCTCTTTACTTCTCTTCTTTGTACCCCGTTTTCCTTGTTTTCGTGCTCTGTTTAGTGTAGTTTAATATTCTACTGTCGCATTATCTCAATTTCTCCACGTCTTTCCCACCATTTCATTCTGTTTTTCTGCAATTTTGTTTTTCTTCAGTATTGTCAACTATTCTTCTTGTCACCCATGAACGTGTAGTGGCTGAATAATTTTTATTTATTCCCTTTCGCTTGCAGCAAAAGGGAATACAAACCTTCTCCATATTGTCAGGTACAGTAGAAAGTAAAGATATTTCTAGCTGTTTGAATTGTTATAGAGAAAATTTTGGTATGAGTTGCTCTTGGAGAGTTTTCCTTGATATCTACTGATAGTTTGTGAGCATTTTCGTTTACTCGGGGAGTAATCCTTCAAACTACTTTGTTGTTGGTGGTGGTGTTCTTGGTGGGGGTTAGGAAAGGTCTATGGAAAACCTTAAAAAGGTCAGATGAAAAAGGTGTTTCGTATTGAGTTAAAGAAACAGGAATTTTAGGATAGAATATTTGTTATTTAATTATTAGAATGAAAATGTAAAAACAAAATAAATACTGCGCATGCTAAACAGTACAGAAAAATTATTTCTAATAAAATATAGCGTATTTATTTTAATTTTCGTTGGTGAAACAAGGCTCTATTTGGCTGTAGATTTTAGCACGTTTTGATTTATGCTAAAAGGTGGGAATATAATATTTGCAACTTATGCGCGAAGGAGGGAAAATCTTGCACACGTCCCGAGTAAGCTGGAGGTCGGATCACGCCTTGTGGAAGTTTTTCCATAATGACCTGGAAAAGCTGAAGAGGGGAATCCCCTTCATTGTCTGTTATATTAATTATTTTATGTTTTTTCCCTAGTGGCCCATTTAAACTTGAGGGAAAATCCCCCACTATATATTCTTCAGGAGGACTTATTATTTCCGTAATGACCAAATGAGCTGAGAAGAATGTCGCAGTCCCTGCCTGTCGTCACTAACTCTCGTAGATTCATCTCGTAGGTGACTCAAATGAACTCTGGAGAAAATCCCCGCCGTTACTCGGTCTTCCTTACGCAAACGGATTTGAAGTAATGGCAGATGTCTTGAGATGAATTTACCTGTGATTAATTCACCAGGTAGGGAAGGGTTGGCACTCGTTCTCTGGCTCAGGTACGTATAGGTCTCGACTCGATGGGGGGGCTGCTTCGTCTTGGACGCTGATTCCGCTCTGAGGGTTGAGGAAAGAAGAAGAAAACAAGCTGATTTCAGTATTTGGTTTTGCTACAGTTTTTTCACCCTCTTGGATTTAATTTTTATGCACTTTGTCATATAGTCTGATTTATTAGTAGACTAATATACATGCAGACTTATATACATACGTACAGTATCTGTCGTGCATTTTATTACATATTTTTTACTTTGATATCCTAATTTACTTTATATTGCGGATTTATACATAATATACTGATATACTTACAGACAAATATTCATTCATTTTCCATTCATTTTAGTTTTACATTCTACTTTGACATGCTAATTCTATTTTTATACTATGTATTTATACATGATATACGAATATACATACAGCCATATACATTCATGTAACTTTCTTGCATTTATTTTATACATTTTACTGTGTTAATTTATTATTATTTTGCCGGCTTATGCATACATACATACATATACAGTATTTATGTACAGTAAATGCAGATATAAGATGATAATGGTAGCTAAAACTATAACAATAATGATGATACTGATAATAGAGGTAATGATGATAATGTAATCAAAATGATAGCAGTACACACTATAATCTTATAGTGTGTACTATAAGGTTATAGAATCTTTCTTAGCGCTATAGTTGGTTCACTTAAGGTAGAATCTTGGGTGAGCCCTATGCTTACGAAGCGTTTGTTTGACGACAGCTGATTGGCTGGTACCGGGAGGTAGGCAGCTCTCAGCCAATCAACGGCCGCCAAAATAAACGTCTCGTAGGCATAGGGCTCACCTTAGAATCTACCTTAAGTGAACCAGCTATAGTAATTTACAGCGTCCAGTAGGGCCAAAATAAGTTACATAGTCACAGTAGGGTGCATATTCCAGCACAGTCATATTAGAATAGTCATAAACTGGTACGTAGGCTGAGTGATAAGTACCAATATTTTTCCCCAGTCGAAGAAAAATGTGACCAAACAGCTGAGAGAAAATTGGCATTAAAATGTAGCCCGATGAAAGTAGTTTGCGTTAGCAACAACGCCTCATATCCTCACAGCACTCATCCATGAGAGAGAGAGAGAGAGAGAGAGAGTAGGTGGAGGGAGACATTAACAGATAGGCCCAGCCCGTAGGCCTATGAGGAACCTTGAAATGTTGGGAAAATACCCTGTTGTTAATATGATTTTTCCGTCTGGTAATATTTTTCAGTTTTTGCTCTGTTGGGAATGACGTATCATCATAGTTACCGTTGGTCTTGACAGTATTATTAATGTTATTGCTGATGACGTCGTGTGTGTTCTTAGCATTGTCATCGTATTTCTCTCTCTCTCTCTCTCTCTCTCTCTCTCTCTCTCTCTCTCTCTCTCTCTCTCTCTCTCGTCGTAAACTCACGGTTACTGAGTTGGCATCCACTGAAATCGTTTTACGCCAGGTGTTTAGAGGAGAGAGAGAGATTCAGTTCGGTTTTCTAACATTTTATCAGTCATTTAGGGGGCAGTTTATCTCTCTCTCTCTCTCTCTCTCTCTCTCTCTCTCTCTCTCTCTCCTCATGCAAGAAGAAATCTTCAACAATGTTGAACTATACTTTAAAACCTTTTGTAAATAACTACAGGGTACTTAATTCACCGCTTGGGTCAGCAAGGGCCAAATTGATTTTTGGGGAAACGTGGCTAAAGACATCTCTCCATCGGAATCGATCTCGGAACTCTTGCTGCTGTGGAAAGTTCGTTAACCACTGAGCTCTGTGTGTATGTGTGTGTGTGTGTGTTCCCGTGCGCGTGTGCGTAAAAAGGTGTATGTGGAATCACTTGTAAGATACTCATTGCCAATCATTAATGCTTGGGGAGATGTTGGCATCGTGCGCAGCCTCTGACGTCATTGCATACACTTTTCTCTGATACGAGAGAGAGAGAGAGAGAGAGAGAGAGAGAGAGATGCTGGGTATGAAGGTATGAAGCATGGGCTACCCCATCCGTCATGGGCGATGGGCTGGGTGGTTATGGCGAAGATCTGCTTGACGGAACCTCTTGAGTTATTGGGGGGTGTTTGGCACGCTAGTCTCTCTCTCTCTCCTCTCTCTCTCTCTCTCTCTCTCTCTCTCTCCTTGTCTTTATTTAACTTACCGTATTTATTTTCTTTTTTTTAAATTTCACTCCTTATTTATTTCATCACTTTAATTCAATTCTTGTATACTTATTATCGTCAATGCCTTTTCTGGTTAGCCCCGTTTGTTGTCTTTTTCTCTTTGAATTTCGTTTCTCTGGCTTCCTTCCATCTCTCTCTCTCTCTCTCTCTCTCTCTCTCTCTCTCTCTCTCCTTGTCTTCTCTGTTTCACTTACCGTATTTAATTTTTTCTTTTAAATTTCACTCCCTATTTATTTCATTACTTTAATTCAATTCTTTTATATTTACCAGTCGTTCATGCCTTTCTGGGTTATCTAATTTTGTTGCGTTTTTATTTCTCTTTGAGTTTCGTTTCTCTGGCTTCCTTCCATATCTCTCTCTCTCTCTCTCTCTCTCTCTCTCTCTCTCTCTCTCTCTCTCTCTCTCTCTCTCTCTCTCTCTTCCCGGGTTCTCGTCTTCTCACATTTTTCAGGCGGACGGCTGCACTTGGGGTAAGGTCATTCTGGGCGTTTTCGACTTTCCTTTCCAATTTTATTGCCGAAGATGCCTTAAAATTCACAATTTATATCCCTCCCGTGAAAAGCTTTTATTTACCTCTTGAAGCTAGAAAGAAATTCCGTTTAGTTTACTCTCTCTTTTTATTCGCAGCTGTTAAAACTTTTTTCGATGTGGCTTAGCTCGCTCTCTCTCTCTCTCTCTCTCTCTCTCTCTCTCTCTCTCTCTCTCTCTCTCTCTCTCACAGGTCAGTTACAACTTTTGTTACACATATACACACACACTCACAGACCGCCTCACGCACATAAGCCATACAAAACATTCGTTGAATCTCTCTCTCTCTCTCTCTCTCTCTCTCTCTCTCTCTCTCTCTCTCTCTCTCTCATTTGAAGCAAACAAAATCGGTAAGCTTACTTGACTACAGATGTCCAGGCCCATAACCTATCGTTTGTTGACAGGAAATTTCCACGAACTCTTCAGTTACAGAGAATTGTTAAATTTGCGTCTGTGACGACCATTTCCTGGTGTTCACTAATCCTTGTGATCAGTCCCAAGAATACTAATAAAAGACAGATAAAGAAGACTCTCTCTCTCTCTCTCTCTCTCTCTCTCTCTCTCTCTCTCTCTCTCTCTCTCTCTCTCTCTCTCTCTCATGGTCATTGGAAGACTTGAGGCGATATCGTAAATTTGCGTGAGAAAATTTCTTACAAATTCCTGTTTATTGTCACACAAGAAGTAGTACCCGCTGTATTAATGATTACTACGACAGATATACGTGATATATATATATATATATATTATATATATATATATATATATATGTATGTATAACTGAATTACGAAAGTTTGGAACGTGGTAAATCCATAAATAAAGGTACTTTGCTAAGTTTAAGGACGTTGAGTCGAAAGATCTTGCAGAAACTCCGTTGTTTATTTTTCCTTCGTGGTATATATATATATATATATATATATATATATATATATATATATATATATATATCGTACATCAAGTGAACTACTGTATATATATAATAAGTACCAGTAGTAATGATAGTAATACCAAATAAATTATTGTTATTATTATTATTATTATTATTATTATTATTATTATTATTATTATTATTATTATTATTATTATGTTGTTGTTGTTGTTGCTGTTGCTGTTGTGAGTGTTGTTGTTTTAGTAGCTTAATGTTTTGAGGTATTCTGAACAGAACAAAGCTCTAATATTCATCGCAAGGAAGCAGACTACTGTGACATGTAAGAATGGACTTATCCATAATCAGTGTATAAAAAAAAAGGCTTATTGTTATTTCAGCAACAAAAACAAACGATAACACGAATAGTGATAGTGTCGACAATGGCAATAACAAAATTATTTAACTTGTCCGAACGGCAGTTGACTGCTTCAGTCAATTAGCTGGCTTGGTGAGAGTGAATCTCTCTGGCACCGCCAAGGGAAGATGGTTTGTACTTGATGTAAATTTCAGTCCGTAAGAACCCACTCGTCCTTTTGAAGAGACTGATAAAAGTGCTTGAGATAGAGAGTAAGGAAAAAGTGTGTGTGTGAGAGAGAGAGAGAGAGAGAGAGAGAGAGAGAGAGAGAGAGAGTCAAGTAAAAAAGCGAGAAAACAAAACCAAACGTTTATAACGTTCACTTGAATATATGCAAATGTTTTAGGACCGACCCTCAGAGCGCCAAAATCCTCACATTATTATCTCCGACTGCAAACGTTGCTGATACTTCAAACGTCTTGGAGTGTGCATTGTTTAACTCCTGGTGCGGCCAAATAAGGCTCCGTACCCTTAGAAAGGGCAAGGTGCGAGAGAAAGGGAAATTACCAAAATGAAAATATTAATATTTTCTTTATAGGCGTAGGTAATAGTATAATTATAATGTAGTTTAAAAAGTTTGCATAAGTAGAGTTCACTATGGAATGCAATATTTGCAACCTCATTTCTGTTCTTATGATTAAATTTCCAGTTTGTCCATTCAGTCAAGGCCAAAATACCCATAGAGATAAGTATTTGCGTAAATATTATTTTCTGTAAAAACTAATGCCTAGAAGTTTTATGTAAATAGAGTGAGTCTTAGGTTCCCTTTCTGTAACAAATGGAAGCCACGCCCCAAGGTCTTAAGGTCGCGAGAATAATGCCTGCACACACTTATATACATTTATATATATATAGTACTATATATTATAGAATTATTATTATATATATATATATGTGTGTGTGTGTGTGTGTGTGTGTGTGTGTGTGTGTGTGTGTGTGTGTGTGTGTGTACGGATACGAATATATACACTTAATCTAATGAAAAAGCATAAGACGCCTTTTCAACCATGCGATCGTGGCAAGTCTTATGATTGTTGTGGTAAGTCGCAGAGCTAAGGTTTAATTATAGACTCTCTCTCTCTCTCTCTCTCTCTCTCTCTCTCTCTCTCTCTCTCTCTCTCCCGGGCTGTTAATGACAGGTTGGGGAAAAAAAAATGTATGGACGGGTATGGCTCCACAGAACAGTAGGAGGACAAGGAATATGTATGGGTTGTGGGGCGGGGGTTGGGGGTGGCTGGGGTTGAGCTGTGACGTCATTTGTGGATCCCGCAGCCTCTCCAAGAGATCACGTATGGGGAAGTGTTTATAAAAATATAATCATGCTAATTAATCGAGAGATTCACTTTATTAGCGTTTCGACAAAAAAAATTTTTTTTTGCTTCTAATTTCATGAGACTTTCCTTTTGGGTTAAGAACTGATTTTTGTCATTTCTTTTAACTATTTTAAAATTTCCCGAAAAGATCATAAAAAGAGAAAAATCAGTCATGACCTTCGGATTCCACTCCCTAAGACGGCAATAGTGAACTTGAGGAATTATGCCATAGATGAGTATCACCAGGATAAATTCCACCCTCTCCCTCCTACCCAACTTCTTCTCCCTTCTTCGCCACTACCTCCCCTACCCCCCTACCCCCCCCAACCCCCCCCCCCCCACTCTGGTTCTAAGAACCAGAATAATAAAGAGAAATGCTGAGGAGCATAAACATAAATATACACTAGGCACCATCTATAAGCAAATCGTAAAGAGACCGTGAGGGGTGTAGGGTGGAATCTCTCTCTCTCTCTCTCTCTCTCTCTCTCTCTCTCTCTCTCTCTCTCTCTCACGAATGTACGTATTATTATTATTATTATGATTATTAATTACGGAAAACTCCACAATATTAGCAAACAAATTTGGTAAAAATGGAATTTTAATATCATAGTTAAATATATAACAATATATACATTCTTCTATATTATGATATATCATATATATTTATATACATATATATTTAATAGGTATATAACATTTACATATATATTAGTGTATGTATATAACATATATATGTTTATATAATATATATATATATATATATATATATATATATATATGTACATATTGTCATATATTTAAGCATGGTATTAAAATTCATTTTTTTGTGACAAAATTTTGGAGTATTTCGTAACGATTATAAAACGTTTATAATTCTCTCTCTCTCTCTCTCTCTCTCTCTCTCTCTCTCTCTCTCTCTCTCTCTCTCTCAAGATTCCCTCCTTCCTCCCTCATAAAACGTTCATAAATGATCGGTGCCCTTTGAACCACTCCATCTCACGCATGCGCAAGCTAGGTGAACCAAACTAAGCTAAACGGAACTGTGCTCTGCTTCCAGGTAACCTTTTATGTAATTAGTTGTTTGTGTGTGTGTGTGTTTTATACGTTTGACTATTTGTTAATATTATTATTAGATGTTTGTGTATGTGTGTGTTTTACGTTTGACTATTTGTTAATGTTATCATAAGGAAGCGTAGTGTGATGAACGTACCAGTGAGAGTCTTTGTATTATGGTTTCAATGTTATTCGTATCTCTAGGCAGTGCTATTTTACCAGGAAATTGGTTGCTTAATTTTTTTTTATATTGCGCTCTCTCTCTCTCTCTCTCTCTCTCTCTCTCTCTCTCTCTCTCTCTCTCTCTCTCTCTTATTTTTTATACATTGGATTAAGACCTTAATTATTTTCACTAGTTGCAGCGTTAGTGTTTTATGTATTCAAATCCCCGCACGATTTTGAAATCACATTTTGTACGAAGAATTATTTTCATGTTTTCAATAGAATCAAACATAAAACTGCTAATAGCTGGAAACTCTTGTTTATAGGCTAACATTCCTATATTTAAAAGAAAAAAATTTCAAAAAAGGAAAAAAAATTGAATAACGCATAAATGACAGAGACTTTTTATTCTAAAACAGCATTCTGGAAGAGTAGAAGAATCGCTTGATTTTCGTAGCTTCCTTGAGTCAGGCAAACTGATGGCGGATTTTTTTTCAAAAACTGGTAGAATTCAGTTGAATTCAATGAGAGGTACAAGGCGCTGAGGATGAACTACAAAAGACGGTTTGATTTCAGTGGGTAAATAAGATGGTTTCTCGAGGTCCCAAAAATATTTGTTTATTTGCTTACTTGTTACCAGCTGTTTTCGTTAATGCTAATGTTGCTGTGGGTTTAGAATTTTCTTCGTTTTGTCATTCATGATCAAGTATTTTTTTTCTCTGAGGTATTACATTGCCTAATTAATTTGGGAGGGGGGTTTTTGGGGGGGTGGGGTTCCACGGACAATTTTTGTTTTTTTATTTCCCTTTTATTCAATTTCTGTACTCTCTCTTACCATAGGGTCTCGACGAGGTAATCCCTCACCCCTTCAGGTAATCGCTAGGTAAACTCTCTCAGGCTGAAGGCGATAGTGACGCTGCACGCTGTATTTCATAACAAAATGTAGGTTTCCTCGTACCCGCCCCAGGAAATAACAGGACGCAGTAATGGGAACAGAATACAATGAAATGAAAAGGAAGGGAGAAGAGAAATGGAGAAGAAATAGAGGCAAAGCGAGAGGAGAGAAACACGAATGTGCGGGAAGTAAAAGTAACGCAAAGAAAAAATAATGGGAGAAAGAGTGAGAAGAACTAACACGAAAAGGAAGGGGAAAGGTGAAACCCGAACGAGAGAACTGGTACACACCTATTACAAGGAGAGAGAATGTTTCTTGACCCGATAATATATAAATTCTGATACGAATATTTATATCCCCCCCCCCTTCCCCAACCTCTTTCTCCCCGTACCCCCCCCTCAGCGAATTATACACACGAGGGCCCCTTCCGTGATTCCTTTCGTCACAGGTCACGGTGCGTAATTTGCCGGGCATGGCCCCATGATGTATGGAAGAAGGGCCTTCTTGCGCGCGTTCTTTATTTCATGGGAGTTTGCCTTCACGAGGCCTGATAGGTAGAAGGCAATCGCTCAATCAGGGCAGGATTTAGTGATCACAGTTTAGTGAGGCAGAGAATCCATTTGAGATGAAGTTAGACCATCATGGCTTTAGCCTGTTTTTAAACAAGGATAAGGAATGAGTTTTATCACCCGAAGAAGAAGACTCTCTCTCTCTCTCTCTCTCTCTCTCTCTCTCTCTCTCTCTCTCTCTCCTTCGTCATTATCTGCACCCCAGTCCTCTTATTTGATGACAGACCTCTCTGTGCCTCGTCTGTAATTTACCTCGATTGGTGGAATTCGATTACGAGGGTGGCATCGTGACAGGCAATTTTTGCAGCCTTGTGAATTTCGATCAGATTCGTTCAACTGGGAAGACAACGGGTTGCAGTTCTGCCTCGCTAAAGTACTAAAATCCCAGTAGATTTTATGGTGAAAATCTCTTGTCTTCTCCTATAAGTATTACGATGACTTATTTAAAATACTCTTGAATCATGTATTCCTCTCTCACACGCACTGAACGAGCATATTATTATTGTTGTTAAGAAGGTGAAACCTGTTCTTATGGAGCCAGGCCACAGGGTCCATTGACTTGAAATTCAGGCTTCCTAAGAATACGGTGTTCATTTGGAAGAAGTAGCAGAAGGTAATAGGGAATACAGAAAGAAGGGATGGATTATGGGAAAATGAAAAATAAATTAACAAATTAATAAATAGAAAAAAAACCAAGTAAATTATAAAATCCATAGGGAATTGCTGTAGGGTAGTAATGCATTGCATCTCCGCTTGAAGACTCATAACGTTACAAACATAACCTCTCTCTCTCTCTCTCTCTCTCTCTCTCTCTCTCTCTCTCTCTCTCTCTCTCTCTCTGAACACGCCAAGTCGATGGGAACGACATCCCAAAATGGTCTTTAATGATGGTGAAGACCCGGTTATAAAGGGTCTTTATCCCCTTCTATATGCGGATATAAGTAATATGGATGACGACGTTTATCCAGGCTTTTTGGACGCTGTTTACCATGGTTCGTGTTCCGGACGATCTCGCATTGACTTACGAAGGGTGTTGTGTGTGTGTGTGTGTGTGTGTTTATGCGAGCCTGCACGCGTGTGGTTGTTTGTGTATGTGTATGTGGGTGCTGTTTTTATACCCTCCGCTGTGTGGTTTCTCTGTTCCTTATTTGTTGAGATTTGTGTCGTAAATTGTGGATTTGAAAGTTTGTCATATTTCTCTAATTTTAAACTTTTCATGTTTTGGATCCCAATCTCTTACAATGAAGTGTACAACGCATAGTTTGCACACACACACACACACATATTTTTATATTAATTTTTTTTTTATTTATATATATATATATATATATAATATAATATCTATATATATATATATATATATATATGTATATAAAATTTTCATTGTTAATATGACCCCAGGTAAATGTTTTTGTTGGGTAACATGCCCTTTATTTGAAATTGATATGTTTTGTGTTTTGTTTATTTTTCTAGTCCGCCTTCGTATTAAAGTTCACAATAACTTTGCCTGCATCCACGAACGTGTTAGTATTGATGTTGTTATTCATGTAACTGGACAATTGTAACCTTATTACAGAATATCCGCCGTTGAAGTACAGTTTAGCGAACATTTTTAAGTAATGCGTCGTTGTTCTGAATATATTACATATTTGACGTATCGCAATTATATTTAGCGGTTTCATTTTATAGACAATAGGCATTTTTTTCACATTTGCTTACATGAGCAAAGTTATTTTATTATTATTATTATTATTATTATTATTATTATTATTATTATTATTATTATTATTATTATTATTAGTTATAAAAATCTCATAATCGCATGATTCACAAAAATGGAGAAGAAATCCACAGTCGTCAATATATATATATATATATATATATATATATATATATATATATATATATAATATATATATATCATATATATATACAATATATATATTGACGCTGACATCATTGTTGATATTTTCATAATCATCTCCGTTTATTATTATTATTATTAGTTTTATTATTATTATTATTATTATTCTTATTAACTACTATTATTGTTATTATTCGTCTTGTGGAATGAAGTTATAGTGATGTCACTCATCCGTTCTGAGTTATAATATGCTCATGTTGGATATGTGGGACCTTGAGGGTGTGTGTGTGTGTGTGTGTGTGTGTGTGTGTGTGTGTGTGTGTATTTTTCCCAAATGACAGAAGAATACCCATCTCGGATTTCATGTGTCCTCGAGAGAAGAAAAATGGTCACTTCTTTAGGCCTAAGTGTGTGATTGAAGTGACAGGACAAGGCGGTAGGTAATTGTGAAGGTATGCTTCAACCTATGAAATTTCGTTCAGGTAATAAAAACTTATTTATTCTAGACACCATATGTATATATATATAATATATATATATATATATATATATATATATATATATATATATATATATATATATATATATATATATATATATCTTAATGATCAATAATATTGCCAAGACCAGGAAGTACATTCTATATTAAACGAGCTTTCGAATGTTCTTCCTGGTCTTGGCAATATTATTTATCATTAGGCTAGGATTTCCAAGTGCCCAGCCCCGCGAAAATTACTATATATATATATATATATATATAGATATATATATAATTATATATATATATACATACATATTATGGTATATGTAGTATATGTAAAGGGAGAGAGATGTGGAAGATTATAGTTTTATTTGAATATTATGGTTTAAAACTGTCTAAATATTTTTGAATCCGGGTAGCTACTTGAGCTGGAGTGACATTATTTTAAAAGGCTGTAATTAAAAATGTCTTATTAAATACGTTATTTTTAAGATATGGCTGTTTCTAAAACTGCTGTATTTCCTTTTTTCTTGTGTGTGATATATATATATATATATATATATATATATATATATATATATATATATATATATATATATATATATATATATACGTATATAAATTTGATCGACCATATCTCACTGGATTTTTTATTCGCATTAAGAAGCGCGCATCTATTTAAAAGGCTATATATCTTGAAAGGCCTTTTATCCGCATGAAAGTGTGCCTTTTATTGACCTATTGACTTCTAATCGCCCGGAAAGCGAGTCGAAAGTCCTCTCCATTGTTATCCTCTCAAGGGCCGCTGCAGGGGTGCCGCCGGACAGGTGGGCAGGCAAAGGGCGCCGATGACAGAAGAAAAAGGATAGGAGAGAGAGAGAGAGAGAGAGAGAGAGAGAGAGAGAGAGAGAGAGAGAGAGAGAGATTGGGGAAGCAGTTGTATGTATGGTAATAGTAACGATGCTGGCCCCCGAATATGTTTGTGACTGTTTCCACTGAAACTTTGAATGTGGAGAAGGAAATGGTGGAATGAGTTTCTTCTCCCTTCCTGATTGTGTTCATATATATATATATATATATATATATATATATATATATATATATATATGTATGTATGTATGTATGTGTGTGATATATATATATATATATATATATATATATATATATATGTATGTATGTATGTATGTGTGTGTTTGTTATAGAAGTGAATCTAGACCGGTTAGAAAACTGGAATTTCTTCTTTTATTTCCTCTCTGATTTCAAGGCTTTCATTTTAGAGTATTTACAAAAATATTTGGATACTGGGGAAAGTGAAGAGGTCTGTGGTGGCCATAGCAATATAAATCAATGGTGGATGTGACCAGTAACTGAAAATATGTTAAATTGCGTCTCCCTGAGAGAGAGAGAGAGAGAGAGAGAGAGAGAGAGAGAGAGAGAGAGAGAGAGAGAGAGAGAGAGAGAGAGATCCTTCACTTCATGAGATCAGTGAGCACGGTCCATTGCCTTCGTGAGTTCAAAGAACAACACTCGAAGTCTAGGAGTAAGACTTTGAACCCCCATCGTGATCATGGGATTTGAAGTCTTATGGCATCTGAGGTCTTTGTCTTCATCCCTGTCACTGTCATTAGTTATCGTCGTCATTTTGATAATGAGTGATTTAGGCGCCGGTGTTTTCATCCACTCCCCGTGCCGCCTCTGCAATTTCCACCTGATTGGTCGACCGCCGTTTCTGATGCGAGATCGTGACAGGCGAATTCCTGTGCTTGTGTGATATTGAGAGAGAGAGAGAGAGAGAGAGAGAGAGAGGGGGGATAAAAGGCTTGGCTGAAACTGACGTTGTCTCCTTTTGTTTGGCTCTCCCGATGACGATGTGCGGAGTTAGCAGCTTTTTCCTTTAGATTTAAATGAAAGAGAAATTTATGACCTTTGATAATGTGATTCCGAGGAATTCGTTGTCTGTGGGTCAGCTTTGATTTTCCTTGCTGTTTCTACCGCTAATAATTCAAGAGCCATACTCTGGCTAGTATTAATACTGATGCTATTTCTCTCTTGCAATATAGATTCCTTAGAATTCACATACTATAGGAAGTTTCTCTCTCTCTCTCTCTCTCTCTCTCTCTCTCTCTCTCTCTCTCTCTCTCTCTCTCTCTCTCAAGCCCCATACTCTGGCTAGTATTAATATTGATGCTGTTTTTCTCATGCAGTATAGATTCTTTGGAATTCATATACTATAGGAAGTCTCTCTCTCTCTCTCTCTCTCTCTCTCTCTCTCTCTCTCTCTCTTCTCTATTATAAGTCTTTGACACCGTAGGGGAGTAGTGCCGTTAATGCACCTCACGTGGTGCACTGTAGGCATTACTTAAGGTTCTTTGCAGCGTCCCTTCGGACCCTAGCTGCAACTACTTTCATTCCTTTTACTGTACCTCCGTTCATATTATATTTCTTCCGTCTTTCAAACCTTTTCACTGTCAATTTCCTTTTCGGCACTGAATGGCCTTAGTTGCCCTAGTGCTTGGCATTAAGCCTATAACCTATGAATCAATCAATCAGTGAGTCTTTGAGACATCCTAACCCTTGTGACTCCTTGTAACTCTCTCTGTTGGTTTTTATTGTAATGGAGCATGTGTGATATTTAGTCTTCAGAGGCATATGTGAAATGTCTTAAGATGTTACTTCTATTTATTCGCAAAAGATATATAATGTTATTTAAGGATTCTCTCTCTCTCTCTCTCTCTCTCTCTCTCTCTCTCTCTCTCTCTCTCTCCTGAAACGTTCGTCCCATTGCATGCACTCCCTTTCGACCTTATTTAGTTTCTGCCGTTTTTTTTTAAGCTGATTCATTAAAGCACAGCGTAACAAGGCGGGCTAACGGCGCTGTCTGAGTGAACTGCCTGTCGCTGATCCATCCAATCATTATTTCTCGCTTTAGAAGGCTCTTAACGACCCGGGTTTACTCGTGGGTATGAGGGCAAGGCTGGGTGTGGGCGGGACTATATTCACTCGCGCTTTCATTCTCGAGTTTTGTTGCGTAATGTTGATGTTGATGGCGGACTAGGTACAAATATATAAATATATATAATATATATATATATATATATATATATATATATATATATATATATGACTGGTAAAAATGTTCTGTAACACAGAGTTCCATCTAATAAAAGGAGGCCCATATAAAACACCAAAATAGAGAAAAGTACTATATTTCAGAGACTGCTGTCTCCCTCTTTCAGGTAGATGAATGAGAAAGTTCACATAAAAGGTGTATTTATACAAGAGGTCCATCCACAAACAAGCCATTTTAAGTCAACCCCCGCTGATAATCTTCCTCTAATCTTCTTAAGGTTGTTGAATGAAGACGTTGTCGATCGTGTCCGAAATCCATCCTCCTTTTGAGAGTTCATTACCTGCCTCTCTTTTATTAAGGCCGATTCCATCATTTGACTCTTTTACTGGCAGTTGCTGCTATAAAATTACACGTGACAAATTCCAGTTTATTCTATGGTTATGTTTCATTTATATGGTTGAAATAGCCGAGTTCTGTGTCCATACCTAACTGACCGTTTGTGTTGTATTAATCTCTGGGGAAGGGATTTACCTGTAAATCCGATGTAAGATTGTCACAGTCCTGGCATGGGATTTCGTATACGCCCCAGAGTCCTTGGAGATGTCTTTTGTGGACGTTAATCAGGGATTTGCTAAGGTGTTTGGGTAAGTAACAAAATACAAAGGGTTCGATTTTCCGAGGGGGTTGGTTATTCTCTTAAAATCGTGTCCAGGTGGGGAATTATTATTTTATTGTTGGGTGTATCTCTTGTCTTGTCTTTAGGGGGTCGGTAGAAAATTACGTTAGCTTTGTGAATTGCTTTCTCAATTATATGGTCGGATATTTTTAAAGACGAAAGTGGGCTTTGCGAATTAGTTCAAATTCTTTTCCAGGAATTCTGGGGAACAAATTCGTAAGGCTCTTAAGAACAGTTACTAGCTACACCTATTTTGATAGGGAAATGTCATGATAGCTAAAGTAGTGAATGTATTGAAAGTGAGAAACGTTGGTTTTCTGTATATGGTAAATTGTATTCTGTCGTATCTCTGATTATTAAAACATCAAGAAAAGGAATTTTGTTGTCTGTTTCCCATTCAACTTTAAATTTGATGCTGGGCACTAATGTGTTAATTTTTCGAGAGATTCATTGAAAATTGCCCCAACCCCCCCCTATTATCCCACCCCAAAATGTTAGGATATCATCCACGTATCATCCACAGCATGTTTTTGGTTTTATTGCATTTATTACTGTAGTTTTCAAAGTATTTTTCCATGTAACAGATTGGCTAGAACAGGACTTAAAAGGACTACCCATACTACCCCCGAATTTTTGCTTGTAGAATGATTCCCGAATGAAATACGTTTATTAGATGCACATAATCAACTAGCTTTATATTTTGTCAAGCGCCAATGGGAAATGATCTGAATAGGGGGATAATTTTACCCTTAAAAACTGAAGAACGTCCTGTACTGGTACTTTAGTGAACAAGGAATCTACATCAAGGCTTAAAGTTTTATGTGTGAAGTGGTATATGTGCTTCCTCTGATTTGTGACAAAAATCTTCCGAATAATGTTTAATGTGACTGAGAGAAAGATTTTGTCACAAATTCAGAGAAGCACATATACCACTTCACAACATAAAACTTTTAAGCCTTGATTGTAGATTCCTGCCTTCACTAAAGTACCAGTACAGGACGTTCTTCAGTTTTAAGGGTAAAATTATCCCCCTATCAGATCATTTCCCCATTGGCGCTTGACAAAATAAAAATAAAGCTAGTGAATTATGTGCATCTAATAACGTATTTTCATTCGGGGAATCATTTCTACAAGCAAAAATTCGGGTGTAGTATGGGTAGTCCTTTAAGTCCTGTTTCTAGCCAATCTGTACATGGAATACTTTGAAACTACAGTATAAATGCAATAAAACACCCAAAAAACATGCTGTGGATGAGATACGTGGATGATATCCTAACATTTTGGGGATAATAGGTGGGGCAATTTCAATGAATTTCCTCTCGAAATTAAACCACATTAGTGCCCAGCATCAAATTTAAAAAGTTGAAATGGGAAAACAGACAACAAAATTCCTTTTCTTGATGTTTTAATAATCAGAGATACGACAAATACAAATTTACCATATACAGAAAACCAACGTTCTCACTTTCATACATTCACTACTTTAGCTATCATGACATTCTATCAAAATAGGTGTAGCTAGTAACTTGTTCTTAAGAGCCTTACGAATTTGTTCCCCAGAATTCCTGGAAAAAAGAATTTGACTAATTCGCAAGCAACTTTCGTCTTTAAAATATCCTGACCATATAATTGAGAAAGCAATTCACAAAGCTAGAACGTAATTTTCTACCGACCCCCTAAAGACAAGACCAGAGATACACCCAACAATAAAATAATAATTCCCCACCTGGACACGATTAAGAGAATAACCAAACCCCCTCGGAAAATCGAACCCTTTTGTATTTACTTACCCAAACACCTTAGCCAAATCCCTGATTAACGTCCAACAAAAGACATCTCCAAAGGACTCTGGGGTATACGAAATCCCATGCCAGGACTGTGACCAATCTTACATCGATTTACAGGTAAATCCCTTCCCCAGAGATTAATACAACACAAACGGTCAGTTAGGTATGGACACAGAACTCGGCTATTTTCAACCATATAAATGAACATAACCATAGAATAAACTGGAATTTGTCACGTGTAATTTATAGCAGCAACTGCCGGTACAAGAGTCAAATGATGGAATCGGCCTTAATAAAAGAGAGGCAGGTAATGAACATCTCAAAAGGAGGATGGATTTCGGACACGATCGACAACGTCTTCATTCAACCAACCCTTAAGAAGATTAGAGGAAGATTATCAGCGGGGTGACTTAAAAATGGCTTGTTGTGGATGGACCTCTTGGTATAAATACCACCTTTTCTGTGAACTTTTCTCATTCATCTACCTGAAGAGGGAGACAGCAGTCTCTGAAATATAGTACTTTTTCTCTATTTTGGTGTTTTATGGGCTCCTTTTATTAGATATATATATATATATATATATATATATATATATATAATCGTTGCTCTAGTTTTTTTCTGCTCTCCATTTTTTTATTTTGTATGCTATAGTCTTAAGTATTCTTGTTGCACATCTAACTTAATTTTGTACTTAATCATCTATTTTATGTTATTCAGTAAATATAGTCTGGTGTTAGATGTTTACTACTCTCTCTCTCTCTCTCTCTCTCTCTCTCTCTCTCTCTCTCTCTCTCTCTCTCTCTCTCTCTCTATACTATTCCAAACGTTGTTACAGACTGAAGTTACACCCTTGTCGCCCTTAATTACAAAACATCACTCGTGTACATTATGTGTTATTCATGTTTATCATTCATGCCCACCCACTAAGTCTGTTCACATGGTATATATTCTCTCTCTCTCTCTCTCTCTCTCTCTCTCTCGTAGTAGCCATCTTGCTTGGTGAGACGTACCCGCGTGAAGTCAGATTAATCAACAGATATCACAAGTTTAACATACGACTAGAATTTGAGAAATATCTAGAAGTGTTCGTGAACTATCGGTGATAAGATTAGTGTGAAAATAGTAGGATAAAGCGTCTTCTAAGTTAGTTTTTAACAAGTGTAATACTGAAATCAGAACAAGATGGCAGTAAGTTCCAACTGCGGAAGAGTGCGTAATTTAGCTTGCTTGACGGATTCGCAATACGATGAGGTAGCAGGAAGGGAACTGGCATTTCTCATCTATGAAATCAGCAACAGTCCTAACCAAAAAGATACAAAAGCATTCATAGATATATTAGAAGGATATAATCCTTCAAACTGGAACAAATCTAATGAAAACATCTTGAAAATAATTGAAGAAGTTCCAAATAAAATCCAAGTGGTCAAGAGACTCATAAAGAAAATATACATAAACCAACATATTCCGACAAAGAAAATGAATAAGGTGAATCTTGTGAATATCCTAATTGATGCATTAGGAAAAAGAAGGCCAAAAGCATGCAAACTGTGTAAGGTTTGGTATAGCATAGTCAATCCACAAAACCTAATCAGAAAATGTGCTGCATGCAACATTCCGACCCATCCACAGTGTGCTGAGGTAATGCAAGATTTGAGAAAAGATACAAGAATTTTTTGTTCAACATGTCTATCATGGATAGACAATGTTATTAAATCAAGATTGAATGTACAAATAGTTGAGGATGAAGAAGAAGAGGAAGAGGAAGAAGAAGAAGAGGAAAACGGAAGAGAAGTAAACAAAAATGAAATGACAGAAAAAAATAAGGAAACAAAGAACAAGATAAAAGTATGGATGCAGAGATACTCATTGATACTACATATGAGGCAATAAAGCAGCATACCTACGAAGAAATAAATTACGATATGACAACAGAAAAGCAAATCCCGAAGAGGCTCTACCCAGGTCTACACAATGACGGGAAAGAGGAAAAAATTGACAAGAAAGACAAAATCTGCAACCTTTTGAAAAGAGGGAATTGCAGATTTGGAGAAAGATGTTACTACAAACATCCTAAGGTATGTCAAAACTATGAAATATATGGTAAATGTGCATACTTAGATGGCTATGGGGATGATTGCAGAGATCTGCATCCAAAAATATGTAAAAACCTAAAAGAAGGAAAAGGATGTAAGTTCGACAAAAAATGCAAATATATGCACCCTGTAGCCATGGAATACAACATTCAACAAATAAATCACCTGCCAACAAGAAAGGAAAATACTTTAGACCTAGTATTTGTGAACGAGATGAATTATGTTAAAGAAATAATAGTTTATAATGCGAGTATTTCAGATCATAATGTCATAGAATTAACAGTACATTCCAAAGCAAGTGAAAATAGAGATAAGCAAGAAATGAAAAAGTGGGAAGGATATGGAAAATACAACTTCTACAGTAAAAATATAAAATGGTCAGAAATTAATGAAGAATTAAACAAAGATTGGGATAACATTTTCGTAAGTGATGACATAAGGGTAAATACGGAGATATTATATAAAATATTGGAGAAAATAGTGGATAAATATATACCGAAGAAGAAAAGTAAACATCATTCATGCATACCAAGAGACAGAAGGATCTGTTCCAGAAAATCAGAAAGTGGAAAAAAAAAAGGTCTGCAAAAGAAAAAAAAATGCATGGAAAGTTATAGAACTAAAAAGTAAGATAGAAAATGCAGAACAAAAAGATTTATACATCAAAAGAAAATGAAAAACGGGACTTGAAAGAAAAAACCCTATTAAATATCAAGCAAAACCCAAACTATTATACTCATATGCGAAGAAGATGAATAAAAGAAGAATAGAAATAGGCCCTCTGAGAATTGAAGGGAGATTAACGAATGAAAAAAAAAAAAAGGAAATTTTGCAACATACTGGCAGAACGATATAAGAGAGAATTCACCCCTAGAATAGATAATGAAGATAATGATATAGAAGTAAGGGACGAAAATAGTGAATATTTAGCTGACATAGAAATTAATGAAGCTGATATTGTGCAGGCAATTAATGAAATTAAAAATGGAGCTGCTGCAGGGCCGGATGGAGTCCCTGCTATTTTGTTAAAGAAAGTAGTTCATTCTATCGCAAAGCCACTTGCAATATTATTAAGACAAAGTGTAGATACAGGCAAGATTTATGATGAGCACAAATTAGCATATATCACCCCTACTTTCAAAAGTGGATCAAGACTAGAGGCAAGTAATTATAGGCCTGTGAGTCTAACATCACTATTATGAAAAGTGTATGAAAGGGTAATGAAGAAAAATATTATGAAACATTTAATAAAAAAATAATTTGTTTAATATAGGACAACACGGTTTTCGTACCCGGAAAAAGTACACAAACCCAACTGTTAGTCCACCGTGAGAACATATTCAAAAATATGAAAAGCGGAAATGAAACAGATGTGGTCTATCTAGACTTTGCAAAAGCTTTTGACAAAGTAGACCATAATATATTAGCAAAGAAAACTTAGAAAACACAATATCTAGATAAAGTAGGAGATGGTTAAAAGAATTTTACACAACACAAAACAGATAGTTATTGCAAACGATGAGAAATCGATGAAACCAAGGTAATATCCGGTGTGCCACAAGGTACGGTGCTAGCTGCAATATTGTTTGTTATTATGATTGAAGACATAGACAGTAATGTTAAGGATGCGGTAGTGAGTAGTTTCGCTGATGACACAAGAATAAAAAGTAGAGAAATTACTTGTGATGAAGATAGGAACGCTCTACAAAGAGACCTTAACAAAGTATATGATTGGGCAGAGGTAAAATAGGATGGTATTTAACTCTGATAAATTTGAATCAATAAATTATGGAGACAGAGAAGGAAAGCTATATGCATATAGGGGACCTAATAATGAGACAATCACAAATAAGGAAGCAGTTAAAGACCTTGGTGTGATGATGAATAGGAACATGTTATGCAATGATCAAATAGCCATTCTGTTGGCAAATGTAAAGCAAAAATGGGAATGTGTTACGGCACTTCAAAACAAGAAAAGCTGAACACATGATTATGCTTTATAAAACATATGTTCGTAGTCCAACTTGAATATTGCAATATGATATGGTACCACACTATCAAAAGGATATTGCACAAATAGTGAGTGTACAAAGGTCCTTTACAGCTAGAATAGAAGAAGTTAAGGACCTAGAACTACTGG